>NC_142931.1:87078004-87080504 GCF_046866305.1 Octopus bimaculoides | reverse complement strand
TTATGATTAAGTGAAATAGAAGAATAAAGGCACAACATATGTAAGTGGGTAGGTTTGATTTTACAACGTAAGGGAAAGAGTATTCAGTATATTGGTTAGTGTGTGTGTGTGTGTGTGTGTGTATTCGAATTATGCAATCGAAGCAGAACTACAGGGTGTCCACAAGGTCAGGGTACATGGAGTAAATAAAATCATAAAATAAACAATTAAATATAAGAAATAATAATTTCTTAAAATATGTGTTAATCCCCATGTGGGTACATGGAGTAAATAAAATCATAACATAAACAATTAAATATAAGAAATAATAATTTCTTAAAATATGTGTTAATTCCCATGTGGGTACATGGAGTAAATAAAATCATAACATAAACAATTAAATATAAAAAAAATAATAATTTCTTAAAGTATGCGTTAATCCCTTGTACCCAGACTTTGTGGACACCTTGTATAGTAAAATATTTATGTATACTTAACGTATACACATGTATACTTAACGTATACGTGTCGCTGAAAAGCCAGAAGCTGCCATTTATCGTCCGAGAAAAATCCCTTTACAGACACATTGTATTAAAAACACAATATACTTCAGAACTAGGTAAAACGAAATCGTCCCAGAAGTGATTACAAGAGCGACAGATACACATTTTACTAACTTGTCAATGTCACATACTCGTGTCACTCCCGAAAGGAGAGAGAATTCGGTAGTCTGAAGTATATTGAATAAAGTAAAAATAATACAGTGGTTTGCAATTGGGTTGCATAAGCAAGATAAATAAAATTCACTCTCTGCAATAGAAGCCGCTCAAAACTAAAATGTTCATCCATATAACATATTTAACTTATGTTACGTCCCGATAACATAGCTGTTCGGCAAATGTGACAGACTTCTAAAAAATAAGTACTAGGATCGATTTGTTCAACTTAAGTTCAAAAATGATGAATCAATGATTGTCTAGTTACTTTTCCATCCAAAAACTACACAATTTCAGAATATTTTGAATAACGAAAACAACTTTGTAACCCTCTCTATCTATCTATCTATCTATCTATCTATCTATCTATCTATACATACATACATACATACATACATATATTCTTTTATTTGTTTCAGTCATTTGACTACAGCCATGGTGGAGCACCACCTTTAGTTAAACAAACCGAGCCTAGGACTTATTCTTTGTAAGTCTAGTACTTATTCTATAGGTTTTCTTTTGCCGAACCGCTAGTTTACGGGGACGTGAACACACCAACATCGGTGATCAAGCGATGGCGGGGGTGGGGACAAACACACACACACACACACATATATACGACGGGCTTCTTTCAGTTTTTGTCTACCAAATCCCCTCACAAGGCTTTGGTCGGCCCGAGGCAATAGTAGAAGACACTTGTCCTCAGTGCCACGCAGTGGGACTGAACCCGGAATCATGTGGTTGGTAAGTAAGCTTCTTACCACACAGCCACTCCTATACATACATACATACATACATACATACATACATACATACATACATACATACATACGTACATACATACATACAATGCATACATACGTGCATGGTGAATGCTGCATCTTCACACATGATTACCATCGCACTGAGCTTCTGCGTTGTCAATGGCATTTCTGAGAGTCCGTCCATGACCTCTCATATGACTATTCAGGCCTCCTGCTGATCTGCATGCTTTGTAGCATTGGTGGCAGACGGAAGTTGAAACTTCAACTGGATTGACTGGAATGTTTTGTGAGATATGATCTAAACGAACAGCCATACGTCTCTTCAGACTCGAAATCGACTTGCAAGCCCTTTCACACGCCACACACATCGCATTACCCAGTCTAGGAGGAGGGACGCTGCATACAGTTGATCTTTCATGCGATTTCAGATAGTTGACATACCCATATTTGGAAGGGAGTACCTGGCTACGTGTTTTACACCTCCAGCATTTTATGCTCCATAGAGGTTCTGATGACAGCCCCTCCGAAGCTTTGGGAGCCCGTCGTATATATGTGTGTGTGTGTGTGTGTGTTTGTCCCCACCCCCGCCATCGCTTGATCACCGATGTTGGTGTGTTCACGTCCCCGTAAACTAGCGGTTCGGCAAAAGAAAACCTATAGAATAAGTACTAGACTTACAAAGAATAAGTCCTAGGCTCGGTTTGTTTAACTAAAGGTGGTGCTCCACCATGGCTGTAGTCAAATGACTGAAACAAATAAAAGAATATATGTATGTATGTATGTATGTATGTATGTATGTATGTATGAATGTATGTATGTATGTATGTATAGATAGATAGATAGATAGAGAGGGTTACAAAGTTGTTTTCTCAAAAGTTTAACAACCTTCCATTATCCGTTTCCTCCACTCAGCTCTTTCTAAAACTAGTTCTTCCCAGTTTTTTTACATTGATCTGCCATTCCTTTAGGTTGCCTTTTGTGCAGTCTTTGTTCCTTTTAACATACATACATACATACATACATACATACATATAAATTACA
>NC_142931.1:87053004-87070504 GCF_046866305.1 Octopus bimaculoides | reverse complement strand
CAGCTTTTGATGCTTGAATATTGTTCTTTTTCAGATGGCCCCAAGTGGCCCGATTACAATCGGTACCACGCTCACTTCTGAGGTTCTATAGATTCTTTTCACTTCCAATCCTAGGTCTTGGTACTTCCCGACGTTCTCGTTCACTGTCTTAACAATATCTTGATCTGCAGGTATAGCTACGTCAATGCAGGTTCATTCTTTGAATTCTTTCAGTGAGAGGGTGGTATCTAGTTAGTTATGTTGGAGTTTTTTGTCTGTGTATATTGGCATACCCCATGTGAGTTTCACCTCATCGTTCTCTGCTACTAGCCAAGATTGGTGCTACTACGACTTGTTGGAACATTCTAACCCAAACTTCTTGCACAACTCCCAGTGTATTCGCACTACTACTTTGTCATGACATTTTTTGTACTCCTTTTAGGCTAGTTTTGTGTATCCATTAATTATATGTATAATTATCTCAAATGATTTTCCATATAGTCTACACAAAGGTGATGCTATTGTTTTATCTATGCTATACTTGATTGAGATAGTACGTAAAGTTTCTTCTTGAGCATCAAGAACCAGTCCTTCCGTCTCCTTAAAAAAACCGTGTCTTAACCATCTCCAGAATTCTTCATCCACTGTTTTTGAAAAAACTCTCCACGTAGAACTTACCTTTTTCAGTTGATGATCTTTTCTCTATTAGTCCTCAAATTGTACTCCTGGAGGGTCTCACCTCTTTCGCTGATCACCTTCTCATTAAGTGCAGCTTGCAACATCCTTTCGTCACTATTCCTCAGAGAGGCACGCAAGGACTTGATCTCCTTGACAACATTATCTTCTATGCCAACCAGTCCTCTTCAACCTTCCTTCCTAAGTATAGCCTTGCTACGTTACTTCTAGCTTGAAGGCAACCATGTATTGCCATTACGTTCCTAGTTTTTCTACCCAAGTTCTTCCTTTGTCCATTCCACAACTTCTGGATAGTAACACATCACACCCACAGCCAACGCGTTGATGCTTCTAATCAGGTTCCCTTCATTCAGACCTACATAACTTTTTAAACTCTTCTGTATATTCAGAAGTTTTCTCCTTCATCTTGGTATTCAGTACCTGGCCTTAGTGTAAAACACTAAGATAATTGTAACCTCCTCCGTTCACTTCTTTTATCCACATATCATCTTAAAGCTGTACTCCACTGCTGTCTACTTTTCGCTCTCCCCACAGTTCAATAACAGCGCATTTCTCTATACTAAATGCTATCTTGGAATCTGGAGAGAACATTCGTATGGATTGGATAAGGAAATCCAATTGACCACAGCTAGCTCCGTAAAGGTTCAACTCATCCATAAACAGCAGATGATTGATTGGTCTCATGTCTTTCTGCAGTTTGTAACCAGCACCCATCTTTCTCATAACCATGGAGAACATAAACATACAACTCACTCTCAAAGAAAAAAAAAGACATTTTCCTGAATGAAATAGTGTTTTTACCAAAAATACTCGTATACTGAGTTTTATCACGTAGCAGTTGACAAAAGAAAAATGTTTTCGAGTTAAGTTTAATTTTTTCTTTTTATTTCACTTACAAAAAATGACCATGAATATTGCATGCTACGCCCACAAAAAAGAAAAGAAAAACGAAATGTACAAAATAATACATTTCTCACAGAAAACTTGCAAAAGAATAACCTACAAAAGAAACAAACAGGATACTGTTTTATTTGCAGTGCAAGATATAAATAGTAACCACGGCCTAAAAGAAAATACGAGCATTTAGACAAAACCGAGTAGAAATGTTGTCAATAGCAAGAACAACAACCACGATCGTACACATGAAGAGCGGAAACTGTCCTTCACAAAAAGCTCTTTAAAGCTTTCAATATTGAAGTACGTCAATTTGTAATATTCAGTATATACTATTTAAAAACCTTCAATATGTAATAACTTGCTGAAAGATTTAAAGGCTGGTAGTATTTTGTCAATCGGACTGGTGCTAGCTTACAATCAATCACAGTACCTCTAGAGAGGAAGAAAACTAAGATATCTATGCCTTATCAATAACTAGAAGGCTCTCTGGTCTCATCCAAGTAAAGTTGGAGACAGCCGTGACAGATATTGTATGTAAAATATCCTTCACTGGGAGAGGGAAGGTATTTGGCGTTACATGTGTCATCTTTAAACCAGAGAACGAGTGAAAGCACAAGTCCAAAAGTACGCAACATATCGGCCCTGAAGCTGTTTCCGCAGTACTTGGAAAGGAGGAACACAAGGGTCACTGTCAGGGACATCAGTGATGAGTCGATCCCTAACTAGTGCTAGTAGTCACCTCTGTAGCACACTGTTGCCATGTGGTTAGAGCAGATATAATATTAGGTGATATGTGGTCAGGTAAGTTTACCATAAACATTTTAGTATGCACGACTCCCCAAAACTACACCAGAAATGTGTCCTGTAGAGGGCACTAAACGAAGATCTTAAAATTCATCATCCAAGGTAGACAAGCAAGCTACTATAAAAGCTGGAGCAAAACTAATTTAAGGAATTTATGCACAGAAATTCTAAAGGAATAAAAGCAGCAGCATTGAATCAGAAGCATTAAATCACTCCTAAGGTGACGTCAAGCACAACTCGTGAGTCGCAAACAATATTTCTTCGTTCTCATGACCAGGAGTGAACCATGAAGTTCCCAAAAACCCCTCTCCCAACCACAAACAGCCAGGACAAAGTGAGTCACCTACAGCAACAAAAATAATAGCTAGTACTAAACGACCAGGAAGTACCACTTATAGCAGTACAACCTCAATCGCTTATAAGGATGAGGACCAGTCGATGGGGATACACACACTTCCTAAAAAAAGAAGAAAAACGGAAGAAGCAACGGAAATTTTTTTTTTTTAAAGCTATGAAAATCCAAATTGAGTATACTGTCTCTGTTAAAGAAGAACCCACATCATATTAAGGAGGACTGGTATTGTCTCTTTAAAAAGCTCTGCTAAAACAATTTCCGTGGATGCTATGAAGATAAACTGCATTGCGTTTATCTTCACAACAGACATGACTCAAGATTGCTAACAACAGTTAATTATGATATATATATAGTATCACAAATTCGAATCATTATTTTATATTGTGTGTGCGCACGTGTATGTGCGCACGTGTATGTGCGCGCGTGTATGTGTGTGTGTGTGTGTGTGTGTGTGTGTGTGTGTGTGTGTGTGTGTTTGTGTGTGTAACACTCAACTGGTAGAGAGCCTTATTCATTTGAGTGGGAAGCCTTATTCATTTGAAAAGAAATTGTCATTTTCTCAGCACAGCTCCCAGTAACCGCTTTTTGATAGCATTCTTTTTGTCACGTTGATATAAGCATTATTTTAAATTTCAGATTATTTCAAAGACTTTCTCAAGGTATGTCTACGTATATTCCTTCCGTTTGCTTGAGGTGAGATTATTCTAAAAGGAGTTGATTTTATTTTCATTAATACATTTTGTGAAACTTCTTTTAACTCTTAAAGCTAGGGATTTTTGCTCTGTCGGAACAGTTTTCTTTTGAAATGAGATTATTCCAAATGGAGTTAAACGATTTTCTTTTCATTTATAGATTGTGACAAGCATTTACTTCTTGTGGCCATTAAATATAGAGAGCTTACACTTTCTAATAACATCAGAAAACTATAAAAAATGGTTCCTGATTTAGACACAAGGCCTGCAATTTTTGGAGATGGAAGATAGTCGATACCATCAATCCTAGTACTTGACCTCTACAGCATTTTATGAACCTCAAAAGGATGAAGGTTGATTCTGATCTTAGCGGGATTTGAACTGAAACTATTAGAACTTTCACATGACATTTTATCCGACGCTCCGATGATTTTGCAAAGCAAACGCTCAGAAAAATGTTGTTACATCGTCTGCAGGATTTGCACGTGTTTGCCGTAAACCGTGGAGCTATACTTTCTAATACGGTGATAAGGCCTGAGATTTTTATGGCTGGTAAGTTGATAATATCGATCCCAGCACTTCATTGGTGCTCTATCTTGAAAGGATGATTGATAAAGTTGACCTCTGTCAGATCTGAACTCAAATACTATCTTGAATGGAAATTAACATTTCGCAAAAATCTTAATAAGCTAGAAAAACAAATTCAGGGAAGGAAGCAAAAATGAAAATATTAAAATTAAAACAAGTTCATTAGAGATTAAAATAAAACTATGATTAATTTAGCTACAGTACATGGCATTCGTTTGGTTTATTAATACGTAATATATTTTTATTAAGCTGTAGGACTCATAAGGCCAAGTACCTAGGTTTCATGGCGTATAAGTGACCGAGATAACAACATTTCCCCTGAAAAGGATACCAGTCCGTTTCAGTGTTCAAGGCCCGCAATTTTCAGGGGTAGAAGCAAGTCGATTACAGCGACCTCAGCACTTGACCGGTATTGTATTTTATTTTCCCCTCGAAGGGATGAAACACAAAAATCAACAGTGGTGAGACTCGAACTGAGAAAGTAAAGAGCCAGAAAAAGAGCAGGAAAGTATTGTGCTCCTCGATGTGTTAACGATTCTGCCAGCTCTGCACCTTTTATAAAATAAATACAATCACATCTTTTGGGTAAGAAATGAGGAAAACATGAAAAAAAAAAAAACAGACGGAAAATAAAATCATTCGCTTTACAAAAGGATGCCAAGACAAAAAAAAAAAATATACAAAACGCTTTATAAAATGAAGCGGATTGTGTCAGAAAGAAAATTCAAACTAAAATTTCATTAAATTTAAAATATATAATCTAAGTGTGAAATGAAAAACTTTCTCTGCTACATTCCTTTTCTTTCTTTCTTTTTCTTTCTTTCTTTCTTTCATGAACTCATTCATGAAAATCCACAGTCACATTTAGAAAAGATTAATAAATAAATACACTAAAAATAACTATAATAAAATACAAAGTAATATTCATAAAATAATAAAACGACTAAACGTGTTTCATAACTAAATTTTTAAATAGAAAATAAAATATAATCAAATCGATTAAATCGATCGAAAATCAATTCTATTAAAAAATATAGCTAATCTTCAGGTCAAAATACAATAATAATAATAATGAAATGAATGTATATATATCAACCAACAATAAATAACAAATGAATTTATATAAAAATACTTATTAAGTTCTTTTTAGTGTATTTACTTATTAAAGATTTCTATACGTGACTGTGGATTTTCATGGATGAGTTCATGAAATTTGGTTCTTTTCTCTAAATTATATATTTATATATCAGATACTGTGAAGCTTAATTCAATTTTAATTTTTGATAAATTGAATTTAATTGAGTTTTTACCTGTAAATTTGGATTTTTATCTCTAATAATATTATTATGTATATATACATATATATGTAGGTATGTACATATATGTATGTATATATGCATATATATATATGTATATATATATATATGTGTGTGTGTGTGTGTGTGTGTGTGTGTGTGTATGTGTATGTGTGTGTGTGTGTGTGTGTGTGTGTGTGTGTGTGTGCGTGTGTGCAGGAGTGGCTGTGTGGTAAGTAGCTTGCTTACCAACCACATGGTTCCGAGTTCAGTCCCACTGCGTGGTACCTTCGGCGAGTGTCTTCTACTATAGCCTCGGGCCGACCAAAGCCTTGTGAGTGGATTTGGTAGACGGAAACTGAAAGAAGCCCGTCGTATATATATATATATATATATATATATATATATATATATATATATATATATATATATATATGTATGTGTGTGTATATGTTTGTGTGTCTGTGGCTTGTCCCTCCAACATTGCTTGACAACCGATGCTGGTGTGTTTACGTCCCCGTAACGTAGCAGTTCGGCAAAAGAGACCGATAGAATAAGTACTAGGCTTACAAAGAATAACTCCTGTGTCGATTTGCTCGACTAAAGGCGGTGCTCCATCATGGCCACAGTCAAATGACGGAAACAAGTAAAAGAATAAAAGAATATATATATATATATATATATATATATATATATATATATATATATATATGTACAGTGCACTATGTACACATAAAAGCATTCGATGAGAAATTCGTTAGGAATATAGAAGAATCATAATATCATAAAAGAGGTTGACAACTGTTTAATGGAATGAGTGGTTACTGGGAGCGAAAAGGACGCTTCCTCTTATCTTATAGTTCCTCATCGCTTGTGTTACCATTGAGTCAGTTAAACCGAAAGTCTTAAACTTTTATCTAAAGTACCAAGCATTATTAAAATCTGAGAAAAATAGAAAAAAAGTGTGCCATTGATTCAAACAAAGTGTAGTGTGTTTAAAAACAATACAACCAAAGATTTATTTAGCATTTCCTGTTACAAGTGCAACTCTTTTAAAAACTACGGTTGTAGTAGAGACAAAAATGTACCTCAGAGAGAACAAGATTTTTTACAGGATTAACAAACAAATCGAAAAATGATCATTGGCAGTATCTAAACAGAACGTTCAGATGTTGATTAGATATTTTACAGGATTAACAGACAAATCTACTTGAGTAATGTTTACAGTGCGTCACCTCTTTAGTGTAGGAACAGTTCATTGTAAATTCCTTTTTTAATCATTTTATGTTATATACACGAATAGGTTTCCTATCAGCAAAAGCTTGCAGACCCTTTAGCAATATTCTGTTAGCTTAGTTTAAGTGGAGTTGATAAAATTTCCGCATTCTCATTTATATTCTCAGCTTGCTCTTGTTCTCAACAGCTTGTAGAAAACTTGTAAAGTCACGTAGACAGTCAGGCAATATATTTTTCTAAGCACCATTCTATGTCTCAGCTATGTTAGTTGCAGCATCCATTATGTTGAATTTCTTCCTGAAGTCTAACTGTAGGTTTATCTTACTTGTCAATTATTTTCGTAGGTTGTGTGGAAGTTCTCAGGTAATATGTCTTGAAATCAGCTATCACACAATGATACATTGGGTGCAGTGAAGAAGATGTATTATTGGGGGATATCATTCTACTCTTACATTATCAGAAAGCTTGCTTAAGTTTATGGCGTATTATGGTGCATTGTATAAAAGGACTAAAGCTTTACCTGGAAATATTGTCTAACACTTTACCATTCTACAACAGAACGAAAACAGTCACTCTTCGAAAATCTTTTAGTCATAAATGCCATGACATTTTATTTTTTATCCAGGTCTTTTGTAGCTTGTGCCATTAAAGAATTCATTTCCAAACCGAATGCTCGTAATTGACTGAACTTTATTAAAGGTACCCAATGACATGATGGTAGTGTTAAATCGTGCGATGGATTAAATCTATAACCCAAGAATTTAAAAAAGCAAAGATCCGGGAGAAATACCGTAAGGCATTTCGTCAGACGTTGAAACAACTCTACAAATCCACCAAATGGCATTAGTACTTCGTCGTATTGAATTCAAAAGGATAAGAGTCAAAACTGATCTCGACAAGATTTGAACTCGAAGCTACGAGAGCTTGAACAAATACCGCAAGACACTTTATCATCCGTTCAATCTACTAAAGGGGAATTTGTCTTCTTAATGTACTGGGACGAAATCTAATACTGAAAACTATTTAAATGGTAGTTATTGGGTGTTCCACTAAATTAATTTTGTGCCAGTGATACTATTTAGATCGAATTGATCTAGTAAAAGTCTTTCACTGCATGACATGACCTTGAGTAGAGTAAAAGAAAATAATATATCTATATATCTGCGCGCTAACTGACCATTGAGAAACTTTCAATGTAGCATATTAGGAATGCCATTAAAATAAATGCATCAGATATTTAGCTGTTCTAGATGCTTAATCTGTTATTGTTTTATAAGATAGATTAAGTGGTAGATAATGCTCTCAGTGAGATTTGAATTCAGCGAGCCTGAAGAAATGCTGCAAGGCATTTCAACGACGCTCTAACTATTATACAAACATTCCAGCCTAAATTAGTTGTTTATAACCTATTGGTTATAACAGGTTTTAAAGGAATGAAACAAATTGTTTTTAAAAGGACTTGCGCAGAATTAATCGTCATTATTCAAAAATATACTTTGAGAAATACATTTTGATATTTACATAGGTACATGAAAGTTACATGGACAAGCTCAGTTCTAATTTACTTAGTTCATAATTTAATATGATTTTCAATAGGATTTTAACCTTTCAACATTAAATTTTTTGAAGTTACATGTAATTAAAATTTAAAGAATTAAAAAACAACTGTGTACCTTTTAAATACATTACATGTACATTAGGTTGGAGCGAAAAACGCAACTTTCGAAATTGGTAACTAAGAGTCGATATTTTGTTGCGAATTAGGGTTAAAAGAAAGGTATATAAATAATTTTGCGGTTAAATATTTTTTGTAGGCTCCGCAACGCAATTGACAATTTTAAACATCACTATTTTGGGTCGAATTTTGGATTTCACGGATTATGAGTCATAACGAATATATATATATTTCTACATAACAGAATGTAAAACAGTATATTTAGTATCCTTAAGAGGTTGCATATCAACTTTCAATACAATTCACTAATATTTTGATGTTCCGCATTGACTATAAAGAGAACAGGAATGTGAACTTCTCTCCAGTGCCGCTGCAACGATCGTTGCGTGTGGACGTACGTCATGTGTGTGAAATTTTCTGTTTTGTACCTTGACTTTACGCCATTGTATTAAAATCAATGATCATGTTAAATTTAGTGTTGTTTACATTTAGTGATGACTCATAAGCCAATAACGCGTCATGATACTGAATGCCCAATATTTGGTACTCCATGTGATCTTAGCGAGCGAGTTTTGCCAACTTACAACGTCATACTAAAATGCGTTTTATTTGAACGAGAAAAAGAAAAGAATGTAAGTAAGAAAGATCCTTCAATTAAACAAATTGTCAAGATTGTAGCAGAAAAGATAAATTCTTCTTTGGCAAAAGGCATACATCGCTTGTGTTACGATTGAGTCAGCTAAACCGAAAATCTTAAACTTTTATCTAAAGTACTAAGCATTATTAAAATCTGAGAAAAATAGAAAAAAAATATGCCATTGATTCAAACAAAGTGTAGTGTGTTTAAAAACAATACAACCAAAGATTTATTTAGCATTTCCTGTTACAAGTGCAACTCCTTTAAAAACTACGGTTGTAGTAGAGACAAAAATGTACCTCAGAGAGAACAAGATTTTTTACAGGATTAACAAACAAATCGAAAAATGATCATTGGCAGTATCTAAATAGAACGTTCAGATGTTGATTAGAGAGTTTTAGCTATTTTGAACAAAACAAACAATTAGCATTATGTCGTTTTAGGAATTTCCAAAACAACAAATCTTTTACTGTTCCATTCTTTATTTGAGAGTGAGATGCTAATTCTCGTCTACGAAAAGAATTAATTGGCTTTATAACTGGAACGAAAATGAATGCACTACAACGATTCGTATTATTTTGTTACATGGAATTATTTCGAATAAATTGGAAATGTTAATTATTTTTATCACCAAAATGTGTCGAGATTCAAAAATTGGTTTACACGTAATTTTATTTTAATGTGTGTAATCTAGACCTCATGTAACACATATTCAGTGACCTGGTATTACAAATAATTAAGAAAACAAAGTTAAAAAGTCTATTTATTTCAAATAATTTCGAAATTTTAAGTTCGTTGCGGAGCTTGAAGATATCAATTTTAAAGCTTAAAATTTTAATACTCTGGTTTTTAAAACAATTTACAAAAGAAAATCAATTCGTAACACTGAAAGTAAAAGTTAAATGAGGAACGGCAAACGTGTTATAAATTGATTTTTCGCCCATTATTCTAAATTTCAAATGGGCTGCGGAGCTTGGAGATGTACATTTAGGAACGTCAGATTTTAACACGGTTGTTTTTAAAAAATTTGCAATAAAAAATATATTCTTAAAAACACATTTCGAAAATCTGTTTAAAAAGTACTTTTTTCGCTCTACTCTAATGTACATGACATGTTGAATACAATGAATACCACAAAAGAACGTGAGTGGTTAATATTATTTTACGTGGCGATAAAAGAAATCATAATTTTACATACATACACGCACATACAAATGAATACTAAAAAAGAAGTGAAGTTTTAAAAAATTCAAAAATTCAAGAACATTAATGATATTTTTCTTAATAAACACATAGCCTTGTATTTTCTCCTAGAAAAGATGTGACCCTATACTAAATTCTTGCCACTTAGGTGCAAAACTGTCTTATAGTTTGGAACATATATACATAGATGGACTTTTAAATATTAAAATAAATTGAGATATTATATTATAATGTATCATCCATATTTCTAGAGACGTTTAGAAATGTTCATATTTGAAATAAAGATTTGGAAAATGTTCCTAGTCTTTAACAGCACATACATTTAATAATGTTTTCTACAAAATGCACAGGTCTGAAAATGTTGCGAGAAGGAACTAGTCAATTACATCGACCCCAGTGTTTCACTGGTATTTAATTTATCAACCCCAAAAGGATGAAAGGCGAAGTCGACCTCGGTGAAATTTGAACTCAGAACGTAATGATGGATAAAATGTCAGTAAGCATTTTGCCCGGCATGCTATCGATTCCGCCAGCTCACCGCCTTACGTACATTTAATAACACATATATCTAATAGCGATAATGATAAGATAACTATATACACACATACAGCCGAAAATAGTCCCTTCTATTTCCATTACTAAATATATCAAAACTCACACCGTCTCTAAAGGCGACCAATGAAACAACTAGCCTGTTACTTCAGTCACGTAATATGAAAATATGAAATTGGAAGTGAAAGACAACAGGGATACACTCTACAGACTTCTGCAGACAAGATTTTTGTCATCCCAAGTTCATCGAGATGTGGAGAAAAATGATAACAATGAGGACGTGCCAACAATATGTGTAATAACTTTATGTTTATCTTCGGTGGCGTGTCGCTCAAATGCACTTTTTCCCTTACAGTCAATTTTCACATTACAAAAGCATAAAGCACAAAAAGAATGACTGTCATGTTTCCTGCATTTAGCAATAAATCTAAATTCTTTAACTATTCCCGATTCAATGTAGTCTTTCTTTTCAGCATTGCTTTTGACCAGTGGTTCTCAACCGGGATCCATATAAGATTTTTGGGGTCCTCTCAACAAAATAGTAAACTGGGGATCCACAATAGAATTTTAAGGGCTCCTGAAAAATTTTTGCTTTAGATATATGTATTGGTATGTATTGCAAAGGTTTTTATCTTTAATGTTTTACATAGTTCAACCTACTCAAGTTAATGTGTGAAAAAAAAAAAGGAATTTTAAAAGAAGTTTCCATAAAACTATTTTTTAAACATCGAATGGCTATGGGGTCCACCAGAATGAAATGGTAATCAAAGGGATCCATATATTTTTTAAATGGTTGAGAACCCCTGCTTTAGGCGCTTAAAACAGGAACAAAAGAAAAATCAACCTATCTCCATTGCAGCCTTGGATAGACTTCCCTCATCAATGCGTCATCTCGACAACGTGTTTCGTACATTGTAGCAAAGCAGTAAGTTGTCAGAAAATGGCACCACCCCCACTAAGAAAAAGTAAAAAGAAAAAATATGCCATTATATTTTAACAAAATTCTTATAAGAATAGAAAATTAATGACTGTTCAAATATATAAACGTAAATATCTGTTTTCTATTCTTTCCATGTTACAGAAGTTGAGCTTCCGATTGCAGGGTGACCTCAATTCGATAGTAGTTAAACAGTGTATGGTTTTAGGTAATTCAAACATAAAATATGACATTTTTAAAGCAAAGAATATAAAGTTTTCTATTTATCACATCAACCAAAGCAAAATTTAAATAAATGCGTATGCATAATGGAAAATGTGCATGCGTATATTCGCGTTTACAAAGTTGATTGATTTGTATTATAGAAAGCCTTAACACAATTGGCCTGACATAAAGAGGAGCAGATAACGTACGTGTTTTTAGCAATAGGTAAGTGATTAGCTTAATGTCTCTTGTGATATGAGGCAGTAATTTTGGCCTCTGTTTCATGCTATCCATGGAAGGAGTGCAGTAGATTGATCTGTTTTGTGGAGGCAAAAACCAAAGAAAGCTATGACGCTGAGAGATAATTTGCGTTACCTTGAAGTATACAGGAACAAATAGCGAGCTCAGTGGATGATAGTGAATCAATTGTGGGCTCTGTAGTAAAAATGGCTGTCAAGTTACTACTACTCAGCGACTGGCTCATATGAAACGCGATAAAACGATAAAAAAAAAACTATTACCTGAATGAGAATTGCTTCTTTTGATCTTTTCATTATATATAAAGCTGCAAAAATTTGCATATTCAAAAAGTACAAATCAGCATCTGGCTGAGTTGTCACCGGGCAGAAAACAGAATGTTGAAGAGCTGGATTATTCGACCTAAAATCGGACATCTGGTCACCCTAAATCCCACACTAGCATAATTGTTTATCCAGACCTACGATTTCACATTCTTTATTCAGCCCCAGCAATTGCTGCTCAATATTTAGCATTTGCTGTGAAGTATGAATGACCACTTTGAGTACTGTAGATTCGGCTCGACTAGTGCTGTAGTCATGTATTGGACACGGACACACACGCGCGCGTGCATTTATTATTATTATTATTATTATTATTATTATTATTATTATTATTATTATTATTATTATTATTATTATTATTATTATCATCATCATCTTCATTATTATTATATGAAAACTCACAGCTTATTTTGCTTATTTAGTATGATGGAAAGTGTCAGCTGTCCACAGCCAGCAGACAAAGGTGACACTTGTTTACTGGTCATGCTTCAAGAATCCTGCAAATAATTCTTGCAGTTCCAAGCAATGCTGATTTTTGTAGGTGTTCTACCTTCACACTTGCACCAATCTTTTTCAGCCATGTTGGTAGCTGAGTGCTGATACTTCCAAGTGCACCAATTACTATTGGTTTCATGTCTACTCTCTTCATTGACCACAACCTTCATATTTTCCACTTTAAATCGTCATAGTTGTTTATTTTTTCTTCTTTCACATTGATCTTGTTGTCACCGGGGTATGCTATGCCGATAATCATCCATGTTCTTTCGTTTTTATTTACCACAACAATGTCCGGTTTCCTATATCTGGTCAAGTGATCGCACTGGATCATTACATCCATCAGGATTTTACAGTTCTCATTTTCGGTGACTCCTTCTGGGTTTTTTTCATACCACGTCCGTGCTCTTTGTTGGCCGTGATTTCCACAGAGCTCCCAATGGATAATTTTGCCACATGACGTCGTTTTTATTCGCGTTATGCTAATTTCAGGCATTCGCTAACGATGTGCCATGCCGTTTAACCCCTCTCACCATACATTCTGCATTTGTCGCTATCGGTAGTGCAGTCAATTCTGCACTTCGTATAATTGGTCCTTAACGCTTGTTCCTGAGCTGCGTATATGAATGCTCCTGTCTCTATCTTCAGGGCACTCCTCCTCATCCATAGCCACTGGTCCTCTGTATCTGTCTTGGCGTTCACATCTCTTGCAATATTATTATTATTCAGTTCTATATTTAAGAGATGAAGAATTATGTACATTATTTACATTATTTACATTTGAAGGATATTTGTCCTCATCTTTCGGCTGATATATTCTCCAGCCTTCATCATGTGTCTTGGGGAAATTTAAAACCTGGGTTCTCATTCCTAAGGTATTTTTCGATGTTATTATTATTATTATTATTATTATTATTATTATTATTATTATTATTAATCAGGTCACTGCCTGGAATCGAACTCGGAATCTTGGAGTTAGTAGCCCGCGCTCTTAACCACTACGCCAAATGCATAAGAGCGTGAGCTACTAACCTCAAGATTCCGAGTTCAATTCCAGGTAATGACCTGAATAATAATAATAATAATAATAATAATAATAATAATAATAATAATAATAATAATAATAATAATAATAATAATAATAATTTTTAATTGTGCACAAGACCAAGGCCTCCCCACCAGAAATTACCAAAAACATATAATGAAAAGAAACAACAAGTAACTGCAGAATATGTGGAGATGGATAAGAAACAATAAATCATATTATCTCTGGCTGCCCAGTCTTGGCTAAGAAGGAATATATTCACAGACACGACAGAGTTGGGACCTACATACACTGGAGGTTATGCCAACACTATAGAATAACAGCAGAAAAAAGATGGTATAGGCACACGCCAGAAAAGGTCACAGAAAACGAGAAAGTAACCATACTCTGGGATATGCCAATACACATAGATAGAGAAATTAAGGTCAATAGGCCAGATATAGTTGTCAGATATCATGAAGAAAAAAATGCTTTCTAATTGATGTATCAATACCAGCAGATAACGTTTTTCTAAAAGAAATAGGGAAACTTTCAAAATACAAAGACCTGGAAATAGAGGTAACTCGAATGTAGAATCTAAAAACAGAAACAATTCCTATCATAGTAGGCGCATTAGGTATGATAAAAAAATATTCAGACAAATACATAACAAAAATACCAGGACTACAAGTATATATAACATACAGAAAATTTCACTACTGGTCACTGAACACATCCAACGCAAAACACTTTCAATACAGTAACCATAAGAGCATCACAGCAAACCACAGCACATACCCAAGGCACACGGAGCTGCTCTCGGTAGTGAAGTGAAAGCACACTATAAAAAGTAAAACTACTGAATAATAATAATAATAATAATAATAATAATAATAATAATAATAATAATAATAATAATAATAATAATAATAATGATAATAGTAATAATAATGATAATAATAATAATAATAATAATAATAATAATAATAATAATAATAATAATAATAATAAAAAGAAGAGTGCCATTTGCTATCTTGTGAACAATATTTCGACATCTTGCGTGTCTTCCACTGGTTCAAAAAATAAATTTGTCAATCTACTTCATTTGGTTAATATAGAAAGGATTGAGGTAACTCTTCTTTTAATTTTGACTATATCTTCAGGAGGAGTTACCTCAATCCTTTCTATATTAATAATAATAATAATAATAATATTAATAATAATAATGATAATAATAATAATAATAATAATAATAATAATAATAATAATAATAATAATAATAATAATAATAATAAGAAGAAGAAGAAGAAGAAGAAGAAGAAGAAGAAGAAGAAGAAGGTATTATGCCGAGGTTGACTTTGCCATTCATCCTTTCGGGGTCGATAAATAAGTACCAGTGAAACACTGGGGGTCGATGTAATTGACTAGTCCCCTCCACCAAAATTTCAGACCTTGTGCCTTTAGTAGAAAGGATTATCTATGTCAAATTTCAGTTAATTAAAACTCCAACACAGCTTTTAACAATTTATTATAATTTAGTATTTTGAGTTCTCACTCATGGTTTTGTTCGGTTGAGTAAAGCATTATTCAGCAGTGTTTATCTGTTCTAAATACAGATATAATCTCGATTAATTAAAGTTCTCGTGCTGGCAACATATATATGTGAATACTTATTTCATTTATTTAATTTCACTAGTCAGTGCTTTTCAGATAGATCGTGTTTCGTCTTGTTTTGATACTCTAGAAAATGGGTGCAAACACTTCTGTGCAGAGAGACGCTTTGAAGACAGACAATATAAATGTTATATTTAATCTTGATTTACATTAAGTTTCCGAACAGTCATTGTCATATATACATCACGCGTGTTAAATTTAAATATCTACACATTATGAATGCACCGAATCGAAATGCTTCTCAAATAGTTAGAAATAAATATTCCGGGTTATTTGCATACCTTCTCAGCGTATTATATCTAACCTTAAAGTTATTTTCGTAATTATCTACCTACCAACCTATCTGTCTGTCTGTTTATTTATCTATCTGATATTGTTGATTAATTTGGAGAAAGCAAAGCATCATGCCCTGATAGTGGGACTCAACTATCAGTGACCTGATAGTGGGACACAACCGATTTAGTAGAGTAAAATTTGTTAATTAGACACTGAGATTTCAAGTTTAGCCCTTATCAGCTCGTTCATGTGTGTGTGTGTGTGAGAGAGAGAGAGAGAGAGAGAGAGAGAGAGAGAGAGAGAGAGAGAAAGAGAGAGAGAGAGAGAGAGAGAGAGAGAGAGAGAGAGAGAATGTGTGTGTGTATACATGCATTTATATAAGTAGGTATATGTGTATGTATCGGGTCACTTTTGAGGTCTTTCATGAGTGCTACTGGTAACATGGAAGCCAGTACAACTTGTTACATGGTCGGGTCGCTGGAGACTCAACCGACACCCCCACTGGGCTTGGCTAGTAAGGAGGGTTGTTAAAAACCTTGTAGGACTAAAAGCAAAACCTGTCAAAAGAACGGATGAACCCAGTTTAGGTTCAACAACTATCTAGTAATATAACGGATCCTCAGAGATTCCCGGTTGGTATCTAGCATGCTGGAAGACCTCTGGGAGTGAGGCAACTTTCGATTTTTGTTAAAGTGTGTCTCTAGGAAGAGGTCTCTCGAATATAAAACCAGATGTCCAGGAAATGTCACTGAATATTTTGCCTGCATTTGAAATCATGGAATTCCCATATTCCGGAGCCAGCAACCCATATTATATTTGCCCCGACTTCTCTCTGGATCATGTCAATAGCGGGTTGGGTCTGGGTCTGTTAGGTGTTGTGCAAGCGTTACTGGACTTAATATTTTAGGTTGTGCAGTTGCCAGCGAGGCAACTTTCCGATGGCCGGTCGAGTTGGAGGGCGCCATGGCGAGCATTGGAAGCTGCGGGCGTGAAGTCGGGCAAAGCCAACTGCGGGTGCGATAACCTCATGCACAGGCATTGCTGGCATTTGGCGTGGACAACCGTCAACTGTGGCCTTCCTTGGTCACGAGTAGACAGCCATCATCATCGACATAATCATCATCATCACAAATCTATGTATGTATGTATGTATTTATGAATACAACCAGACTAGTCACCTAAAAGGTCGTGGACGGAAAGTCAAAAGTGTTTTTGACAACGAGACGCACAGGGAGACGGTAATAATTTGTGAGATGGAGCAATTTATCTATCTATCTATCTATCTATCTATCTATCTATCTATCCATCTAGCTAGCTAGCTATTTGTATACATACACATATATACACAACCACATACATAAATACACTCATACATGCATACATACACTCATACACACATACATACATACATACACACATACATACATATACAGACCCTGTATATACCCACACAAACGCACATGCACACATGCATTATGGTATGTCTCCATGGACGTATTGTTTGTATGCGTGTATTTCTTGATTTTCGAAAATATTTTAAAACTATAATAACTGGAAAAAGCACGCAAAAACCTTAATTTAGAGGCAGTTAGATCACATATTTCTTTAGTTATAGCTTCCTGATTTCAACATGCCTGATGTCTACACGTCAATAGCTATTCGAAAAACTTTATTTAGAACAAAACTAAATATAAATTATA
>NC_142931.1:87043004-87048004 GCF_046866305.1 Octopus bimaculoides | reverse complement strand
GAAGCAAATCAAAACATCATTGTTGACATGGAGTTAATAGTTTACGACAATGGTTGTCAATCTTTTTTGCTTCGTGTTACGAAAAAAAGAAAAAAAGTTTGGCACATTTCGCAATGAAAGTTAAAGACCAGTGGTGCTCCTCATATAGAAAGTCAGGAAAAAAAAAAAAAGAACGATTATCGTTTGAAGTTAAACATTTAAAAAATATATAAAAACCTTTGTTACTTTGTATTTATCAAGGTCGCTTACTTAGGGCTGTATGGAAAAAAAAACATTTATGGAATTCATTTGCTTCCAGCTGATCTGAAAATAGCAAATGAAGAGACACATGGATTTGGTAAAAGTATGATCAAAGGTTTTCCTGTCATGACTATCCTGTTTGAGTGTATCTTTAACTACATTCCTCAGTGCCTCCTAGCTCTTTTCGTAAATGTTGGATTCGATTTTTAGGGAAATCGAGCTGATATTTCTTGCAGGTCGAATAATTGTCATAATGCTTTACATATTAAAGAAGGGAGAAACGGAGTGTTGTTATGTTCATAATTAAAATCGGCGTATTATCGACACATCGCGATCAGCTACTACTCTATATAGTTTTATGAGTTCAAGATAACCCTAACTTTAAAACCCTATCCCTAACCCTAAAACCCTAACCCTGACCCTAAAACCTTAACTCTAACCCTAACTCTAAAACTCGAACCCTAATCCTAACCCTAAGACCCTAACCCTAACTCTAGAACCCGAACCCTAAAACCCTAACCCTAACTCTAAAACCTGAACCCTAACCCTAACCCTAAAACCCTAACCCTAACTCTAAAACCCGAACCCTAACCCTAACCTTAAAACCCTAGAGCTAAAACCAGTACAAAAGCACGAACGATGTCATAAATAACAGTGACAAACGAAATATACACCGCCGATAATTGTTGACAAACAACAGCAGTAATTTTATTCAGCTGAAAGTTGTTTTTTTTTTTTCGTGATTTTATGATAATACTTTTGCATACGTTACTATTGTGTGTGTGTAATTTCAAACAACTGATTGTTAGCTCTGACTTTCACTATTGGCCGGGCTGTTCACGACAGTTGTTTACAACCTCAGTCAACGGTGAAACTCAAGAGTAGACTGCCAACTTTTGATATAATAAACATATCTATTCACTCTACTCTATGTATTGAGGTCTATATCTGATAAATGTTTGCATTATGTAAAATGTATTTTAGCATATTTTAATACTTTTGCATTACTACACACACACACACGCACACACACACACACACACACACACACACACACACACAAGCATGCGCGCACACACACACACACACACACACAGAGTCACTTACATTTAAATAGGTTAATAGAAGTCGAAATTTTGTTACTGTGTGCAATATAAGAGCATAGACTATTTTAGATGAGTTATAGGAAGTGTAGTTCCCGGTAAATTTAGTTCTAGATAGGTTTGAACAATTATTGCTTTGTGTATTGGCTGAGATCAGGACACAATGTAAGTGGCGAGATAGATTTGATGCTTAGTTGAGATAGTGTTGCATTCGGGCGTTCATTATCAACTTCTAACATTTCCAAACGAATATTCCGAAATTTCTCGAAGTTAGGTGTTTACTGTGCCAATAAAGGTATAAAATTATATTGTTTTTAAATGTTTAACTCATTCACTGCAAAACTAAATTTTATGATTACTCCAGAAACGATATCTATAAAAAAAAAATTAAAAAAACAGAATTAGTATTTTCTCTAGGTCACGTTACTCCGATAAACTTGACAAATCTCAAGCGAAAAAATAGTATCAGACACGACATTCCTCAACAAAAGACTGATTGGTATATAAAAGTGCTTTCTGCAGTTAAGAGTAAGCTGGCGAGCTCGCAAAATCGTTAGTATGTCGGACAAAAAGTCATGCGATATTTCTTCTGGCTCTATAGAAAAAACTGATAGAATAAGCACCAGGCTTACAGGGAATAATCCCAGGGGTCGATTTCTTCGACTAAAGGGCGCTGCTCCAGCATGGCCATCGTCAAATTCAAATGCCGTCGATATCGATTTTCCTTCTTTCGGGGTCGATAAAATAAGCACAACTGAACTCGGATGGATGTAATCCTCTAAGATTGAAAATAAGAAACAAAGTTCCTTATCTGTTCTAAATTCGAGTGTAGGAGAAAAGCCCCCTAGGACAAAAGCCCCACGGTTATATTTTCAATTATTTTTTCCTTTTTCTACCTTTTACTTGTTTCAGTTATTAGACTGAGGCCATGCTGGAGCATCGCCTTGAAGAATTTTTAGTTGAACGTATCAACACCAGAATTTTTTTCCTTTTTACTTGTTGCAGTTATTAAACTACGGCCACGTTGGGGCACACCTTGAAGAATTTTTGGTCGCAGAAAAATCAGCATTTTAAAATATATATTTAAAGTCTTTTGTTTTCTTCTCTCATCACTTACAGATTAATGAGAATAAGTTGACCTTTTGAACTTTCTTCGGCCGTTGAAGGTCTAACAGAATTATGGCTCCGAAGGCTAGTCATTCAAATGCACTTCTTATCGTTTTTATGTTTCTACACATTTCTTGAAATAAACGCTTTCCCTTTTGTTAGAATTCACACAATATGTACATTGGGTAGTATGGAGTTTTGTGTTCTGTTAATCTATTATTGATGTTAAGGTTGACTAATTTTCATTTTCAAACTTTAAAATTATTCTAAAAACGAGGAAAATATTTGAAACATATCATTGCGAACATATCATTGTGAAGAACAATAGATGCTTTGACATCGTTTTTCGATTGAATATATTTTGTTCACTTAAAAATTGGAATTTTGGAAAATAGTTTTTTTTTCACAACCGCGATTTCCGTTTCCGTTTTTGTGAAATTATTAAAAAATAGTCAGATCATCGGACGAAATGCTTAGCAGCGTTTCTTCCGGCTCTTTACATTATGAGTTCAAATTCGGCTGGGGTCGACTTTGTCTTTCATCCTTTCGAGCTCGATAAAATAATCACCAGTCAAATACTGAAGGTGATGTAATCCCTTTGTCCTTTCTTCTCTAAACTAAATTAGAAAGAATTTGGTTCGGTCCGGACCTCCAGCTGGAGAAAAACTGGGAAGAAGTGACGAACAGGGTGGCCAACCTCACCCAGAAATGGGCTGAGAGGAAGCTCTCCGTGAAAGGTCGAGCGGAGGTGGCGAATGCGTACATCGCATCCGTCATCTATTACCGCTTGACCGTCGTCCCTTGTCCCGACCGCTGGTTAACCAAGATAGTACGCTTGCTCTTCAACTTTTTGTGGAAGGGTCAGATACCACTGGTCAAGCGCTCCATCTGCTGTCAACAGCCGCTGAACGGAGGCCTTGGCATGCCGTGGTTGCTGATGCGCAAACATGCGCTCAGGCTACGACATCTCAAGCGTTTCCTGGACGGTGAACAGGTGTGGTCGCCTTTCGTCAGACGCGATTTTCCGCAGCTCGTTTCTTTAACAGAGCTGCAGTCCTGGATCAAACGTAGACCGAGAAAGGGCGCTTGGCACCTCGAGTGCCGTCAAAGGTCCCTCGCCTGGCAGTGCTACCGAGGTGCGCTACCTGTTCGAGATAAACTCTACCGGCACGGAAGTGCCGTCAACCGGGCCTGCCCGAGGTGCGCTCAGGACGACGAAACCGTTCTGCACGCACTCGTCCAGTGCCCGAGCATTGCTGACCTGTGGGTTTATATCGAACAGCTACTGTCACGTGTAGGACGGATCCGGCTATCAGCTGAATCCATCGTGAGGATTGACCCGCCGACTTCCTTTAACCGGGAGGTCAAGGCAATTTTCCTATGCCTAGTGGCTGTAGCGAAAGAGGTGATATGGTGGACCCGTTTGAAAGGGCTAAAGTCAGACACTTTCCTCTTTGGCCAAGGCCTCATCAACTTTTTCAAGTTCCGCTTGAAAAGGAAGATGAGAGTAGAGAGGGAAGTGCTGTCTCATAGCAAATTTGTTGAAAGATGGGTGACTGTTGGAAGAATGGCCAGTATAAACGGACCAATTCTGAGAATACACCTGTAAAAAAAAAAGGTAATGTAAAAGGAGAAAGGGCTCTATACCCCTTTCTTATTTTTTCTGACCAGGCTCCCGTGGTTTTATGGGTTTTTCCACGTGTAACCTTTCCTTTTTCGAAGCGCCTCCCCTTTTGGGAGTTTATTTATTTATTTATTTATTTATTTATTTATCTATCTATTTATTTGTTATATCTTTCTCCGTTTTCTTTCTCTGTTTAGACGAACTTTCCTACCTTTTCGGACAAAACCTTTTGTAATCTTCGTCCTGTCTTTGTCCTTACATGTTTTTAATTGATATTAGCCCTTGTGGCCAATAAAACGAATTAATCATTATTATTATTATTATTATTATTATTATTATTATTATTATATAATGGCGGCGAGTTGGCAGAATTGTTAGCACACCAGGCGAAATGCTTAGCGGTACTTATATATATATATACTATTTTTATGTGTGTGTGTGTTTGTGTCTGTGATTGTCCCCACCCCCCGCCCCCACTACCATTGTTTGACAACCGATGCTGGTGCGTTTGTATCTCCGTAACTTAGCTGTTCGGCGGAAGAAACTAATAGAATAAGCACCAGGCTTACACGGAATAACCACAGGGGTCGATTTCTTCGACTAAAGGGCGTTGCTCCAGCATGGCCGTCGTCAAATGACTGAAACAAGTAAAAGAATAAAAGAATACCAGAAGAACGTCCGTACCACTAAAGCAAAAAGGTTCTATGAATATGTACGATGTATTTTAAGGTTAAATAGTAAATCTGTTTACGTTTACGTAACCGAGATATTTTGGTCGGATTATATAGTTATCGGTTTTACATGTCTTTCTATATTTTGTAACTGTCACAATATAGAAAGAAGCATTTCTCATGGTACCGGCAGGCAATTTACAGATGCTTATATTTTTTATATTTTCCGTGAAGTTTTCACGGGTCCAGTTAGTT
>NC_142931.1:87015504-87038004 GCF_046866305.1 Octopus bimaculoides | reverse complement strand
TGACAATTTGCGCATAAAATATAATTATATTATTCATACGGTTTATACCGGATTTCACACACGCCAGCAAATCAAGATGATGTATCATTTTAGTTCCTGCTTACACATCAGATTCAACAGGAATAGGAGCGGGTTTGGCAAAAAAGAAAAAAACATATGACAAGCAGCAAAAAGTAAGCTATGGTGTCTTCAATTGGTCAACTCATAAATTGATCACATCATGGTATTTTTATCGATTTTATTTATTTATTTATTTATTCAAAAGCAGTCTTTATCCGGATGGATATATTTTTAGATTAGACCACATTCATGCTGACAAAAAAAAAAAAAAAGTACAAAAAATCAAAAAGGAAAAAACAAAATTTCTTCAGAATTAAAAATGTTGATCCATTGTATGTTTCTATAAGACAAAATTCGCGTTTGCTGCTGTTGCGGTTGTTGTTTTTGTTACTGTTGTTAAACCACAGAAGTCAGTACTAAGCAAGAGGTCCTACGATAAAAGACTTTCTAGCTATCTCATCGTTTTAGACACAGCTTAAAAAAAGGTAGAGCGAGATTGGAAAACGTTTTGTTGGCTATTTTTAAAAGGTCTAACGATTTAAATCTGTGGTTCCCAAGGTAGAAAAATCTAGGAGACATTGAAGAAAGTGTGAATGTATACATATGTATGTACAGTAGACATTGAATATAACGGACAATCACTTATAACGGACAAAATTGTCCGGTCCGGATTTTCGTAATGGAAATTTCATATAGATTTCGGCTCCTATAACAGACTCGGATATTCGCTTATAACGGACGATTTTTCTCGACTCCAATGGTAAAAAAACTGCAAATTTCCTCGGTTATTTTTTTCACTAATAAATTTTGTTTTAAGCAATGTTTTGACTTATTTCTAGCAAATCCAGTTGGTTTGCTCGTAGCTTTTAAATAATTAATTTGCTCGCGTATGTTTTAATATATTTTTTTTAATATTTAATTTGCTCGCGTATGTTTTAATGTTTTACACTGCTTACTTTGCTCCTGTATATTTTAATGTTTTGACTGTTATTTATAGCACTTCTAGTTGGTTTGCTCGTAGCTTTTAAATATATGATTCGCTCGCGTATGCTTTAATGTTTTAACTGTTATTTCTAATGCTTTTTACATGCCCCCCGCCACCATCTTTTCGCTACTGTGACAGACGATAGAAGAGGAAATGAACGCGCTGTTTGCTGATTGGCTGAATATTCTGAAATCTATCAAACTTTGAACACCTGTAACATTTTCGCAAACTTTTTCTGGAATAGATGAATAACTAATTCGGATTCGGTGTCACAAATTACATCTATATGCTACATTAAAAAAGTTTTTTGAAGATTTCCACTTGCAGTGACGAAAACCACAAAGATCCATACGTTTTTGTCACGTTTACGTCCTTTTGTTGTGCGAATTTGTATCTTTTTCGTGTTGAACTTTCCATTTCCAATCAAAATGAACAGTCCGAAACGGAAAAGGAGTGCTCTAACCACCGATAAAAAGTTGGAAATTTTAGAATACTGTGACAAAAAGAGTTCGATGAAAAAGACAGCTATGGTCTCACACTTTGAAATTCCAAAGCAAACACTCAGTGACATTGTTAAAAACAAGAACAAGATTAAAGAGGAATCGAGAAAGAAGGACGCGAGACCAGACACTGCTAGAAAGTGATTCCGCGCGACAAATTATGATGATGTAGACCAGGCGCTCATTATTTGGTTTCATACAATATTACTCCAAGCCGGATTTATGTACTGATGGGGAAATGCTGATACAGAAAGCCGCATATTTTGCAAAGGAATTCAACCGTGAAACCATGCCTAGTACTGTATGGATTGAAAGGTGGAAGAAACGCTAGAATGTAGGGAAGATCCTGAAGTCAGGTGAATCCGGAGGTGTGGACTTGAATGTGGTTAAGGGGTGGAGAGAAGGTGTGACGAACGACGTTCTGACACGCTATCAAGAACGTAACATATTCAATTGTGATGAAACTGGTCTATTTTGGTAAATGTTACCAGATAGAAGCCTCGGATTTATTGGTGAACAGAATAAAGGGAAAAAGCAACCCCAAACGAGAATAACTTTACATGGACGGGCCTGAAAAATGCCGCTTCTCGCAATAGGTAAAAGTGCAAAACTGCTTGCGTTCAAGAATTTTCCTGCTATGCACCAGGCGAATAAAAAAGCTTGGTTGCGTGGTGACATTTTCGAATCTGAGATGAGAAATTTTAACCGTCGTATGAGAAACGTAAATCGAAAAGTTGCTATGATCGTCGACAACTGCTCAGCCCGTCCACAAATTGAACTGGAAAACGTCGAGCTGATCTTCCTCTCACCAAATACCACGTCTGTAATGCAATCTATGGACGCAGTAACTATTAAGGACTTGAAATTCCACTACAGAAAAATATTAGCTGGCCGACGACTAGCAGCCGCTGAAAACAATCAAGATTTCAAATGGGACATTCTGGATTGTTTACTAGTTGTGAAATTCAGCTGGACGATGGTCAAATGCGAAACTGTCCGAAACTATTGGAAGAAAGTCAGTTTCGTCAAACAACCGGCGAACGAAAGTGCGGAAGAGACGAGTGGCGTTAGAATTGGGGACAATGAAATCCAGGATGATGATGATGATGACCACACGGTTTTTCGAAACATTTGGGATCGTCTAAATAACATTTGGGGCGTAGAACTTTCGCTATTAGATGTGAATATCGATTCGGCTGATGTCAGTACTACCGAGGATTGGACTGATGAGGAGATTGTCGCAGAATTAAGAAGCTCCGCAGATGACACGTGTTGATATAGAGGACGAAGCTGGTGATGATGATGGGAATGAGGAAGGTGGTGAATCTAATACCCCTCCCACAAGCGGTGATGCATATTCCGCCTTGAATACTTTGTGACGGTTTGTTCTCTCGGTAGAATGGCCAGAGGCGGAAGACATTTTCAACTGTACAGTGAAAATAGAGGAAGTGATTCACAAGAATACATATACAATTCTGAAACAATAGAAAATAACTATTTCGAACCGAATGTGAACGTGAACGTCTTCGTGTGTACTTAATCACAAATCTGTCGATTTTATAAGAGTACAATAATTCAATGTTTTGATTTTTATTTAGTACTCATGGACATGAGATTGCAATGTGATACTTTATCTTGATGAATCTCATCGTGTACAGTATACCCTGTAGAAGGGTGCGCGGTACAAACAGTTTCACTTCATTTTCGGTTATAACGGACACATTTTCCCAGTCCCGAGGTGTCCATTATATCCGAAGTCTACCGTATGTGTGTGTGTGTGTACAGTGTGCACGTTTACATATGTATGTGTACATATGTGTGTGTGTATGTATATATGTATGTATGCATGTATATATATATATATATGTATATATATATATATATATATATATATATATATATATATATATATATATATATATATATATATATATACACACATACATATATATATATATGTGTGTGTATGTATGTATGCATATATATATATATATATATATATTATAATATATTATTATTAATATCGGGAAATCAATATTAGAAAATTCATCAGAAAGATACTTACGAGTGTAAAATAACTGTTGTATTAAAAATATAAATATATGTAAATATGTATAAGTATAGATATATAATAATAAATATGACAGTTTAAAACTGTCATATCTATTATTATGTTTAAAACTGTAATATATATTTATACTTATACATATTTACATATATTTATATCTTTAATACAACAATTATTTTACACACGTATATATCTTTCTGGTGAATTTTCCAATATTGATTTCCTGACATTAATAATGATATATCATAAAATATATATATAATCGCTCCTATTAAATACATAAATACTTTAATAGTATTAATACTTTGATACAATAAAGCATTCAATATAAATTCAGTATATAATTTTCTCATTGAATATATTTAACTAAAGATATATATATATATATATATACATATATATATCTGTGTGTGTGTGTGTATGTATGTATGTATATATATATATATATATATATATATATATATATATATATATATATATATATATATATATACATAAGTCATATAAGAATATATATATATAAATTCTTATATGTTTATATAAATATATGTATATTTTTACTTTTTTATATGGAGTGGCTATGTCGTAAGAAGCTTGCTTCCGAAGCACATGGTTCCGAGTTCAGTGTCACTGCGTGGCATCTTGGGCAAGTGTCTTCTACTATAGCCTTAGGCCGACCAAAGCCTTTTGAGTGGATTTGGTAGACGGAAACTGAAAGAAGCCCTTCTTATATATATTTGTGTTTGTGTGTGTGTGTGTCTGTGTTTGTCCCACCCACCACCACCACCATCGCTTGACAACTGATGTTGGTGTGTTTACGTCTCCGCAACTTAGCGATTCGGCAAAGGAGACCGATAGAATAAGTACTAGGTTTACAATGAATAAGTCCTGAGGTCGATTTATTCGACTAAATGCGGTGATCCAGAATGGCTGCAGTCAAATGATTGAAACAAGTAAAAGAATAAAAGAATATATATTATTTATACTTAAATCTTATTTTATTTATATTTTTAAATTACATATTTTTACTTTTTTTATGTATGTATGTAGGAGCTGCTCTGCGTCTGACACCGGTTAGATATTTAATCACTTTATCGAGCGTTTTGGTGTTGGTTTGGTGTCTGACACGAGATAGCCTGCCTCATGGCGAGGTAGAAGCTCTTTAACCTTGGTTGGTAATCTACCTAAGAGAAGGAAATCTCCAAAATAAAAATTGAGTTCTTGGAAGTTCCCAGTTTTGTCAGTTCTCATGTTATACCGGCGAAAGTCTTCTTGGGCCAGTAGGTGGGGGCAGTATAGTGCAAGCTACACCCACTGAAAATTATTCATCTGCACAGGTACTTCTTTTACACCAAATATTAGTAAAATCATTGAATTGGTTGGCAGAAACCTAAAAATGCATTTGCAACTTACTGTGAAATGTCTCAAACGGATTCAGTAAATGGCAAAAAAGACTTGGGAACGTCAGAGGAACAGGTTTGGCTCGGCAGGTGTCCCAATATGTCACAGGCTGGGTCCGGTCGTCATCTTACCACTTCAAGAAGAAAAAAAAATGAGCAACCTCTGAATTTTTGGCTGTTGGAATGTGCGCACACTTCTAGATGATAATTTCAACAAGAGGCCAGAAAGGCGTACTGCACTTATTGTATGTGAGTTTAGAAAATATTCTCTAGATATAGTTGCACTTTCTGAAGCTCGTCCCTCTGGTGAGGGTCAAATAAATGAACCTACTTATAGATATACTGTCTTCTGGAGAGTCCTACCAGAGAGTCAGCGTAGAGAATCTGGTGTTGGATTTGCTCTCAAGAATTCATTAGTATCCTCCATTGCAGAATTTCCAAGTAGTATATCTGACCGAACCATTTTTTGCCGTATAAAACTGACAAAAGGTAGGGGTTTTTTTACCCTTGTCTGTATTTATGCACCAACAATAACTCATTGTGACGAAACTGTAGAACAGTTTTATGATTATCTAGTACAGTTACTGAGGAAAGTACCAACTTCTGACAAGCTGGTCATATTGGGAGATTTCAACGCAAGAATTAGAAATGACTACATTTCATGGCCTATTTTAGGCTGACATGAGACTGGAAAATGTAACAAAAATGGAGTAGCTCTTTTGACGTTTTGTACTGAGAATAATCTGGTTGTTACCAACACTCTGATTAAGCAGAAAAATAAATATAAAACCAACTGGATGCACCCAACATCTAAGGACTGGCATTTCATAGATTAGTAAGCGTGATATGAAAGATGTTTCTAGTGTTCGGGTCATGAGAGGAGCAGAGAGCAGGACTGACTGTGCGTGGAAAAATGAATTTTTTTCGAAAATTTCCTAAAAGTCGACAGTCTGGTCCTAAGGTACTTAAAAAGTTAAATGTTGCAAACTTCAAATTATCAAGCAACTTGCAAAGATTCCACGATACTATAGAAAGTATCAATCTTGATCCAAAGAATCTATGGGAAGATTTCAAAACAAAAGTATTTCAGGCTGCAAGTTCTTCGGTGGGGTTTAAATCGCGTAAGTCCAGTGACTGGTCTTCAGACAAATCACCAGAAATTCATGATCTACTTTTAGTAAAGCAAAATTTAGGCAATACACTTCTTTCTCAGTCCTTGAACCTAAAAAGAGGTTATGGGATGGCATAAGAACTACCATGAAGTCACTTAGAATGGATCCAAAGGCGATAGAAACCCTTGCTTCGGATCGAGCTGGATAGCGAACAAAAGTGTAGAGTGGAGTGAAAGCGTCTGAGGAGGCCAGGATAACATATGCAAGACTCATGAGAGACTTAAAGAAGAATGTTGCGATCGAAAAGATGAACCTCAGTGACCTTTTTGTGTGCACAGTTTGTGACAGACCATGCCTTTCTTTTGCTGGCCTCAAATCTCATTTGCGGATCCAGGAAAAACGAACCTCCACCAATTATCCTCTCTATATATCTGTGCACACTTTTCAATGCCGTGTATGCCATAAGGTCTGCAAATATAACAGAGGCCTCAAAATACATTTTAAGATCCACAAAGATCAGAACTTAACTGCAGCTCTTGGTGGTCCAATTCGGATATACAATCAGTGTGGGTGACTTTTCAATACATTGTCTAGTTTAAAAAGCCACATCAGACGCCATGATGGATCTAAGGTGTAGGTACAAGAGATGGCCAGACTCTGCATAAGTAGACAACCACCATATATATATATGGTGATTTGTCTGAAGACCAGTCACTGGACTTACGCGATTTAAACCCCACCGAAGAACTTGCAACCTGAAATACTTTTGTTTTGAAATCTTCGCACATATATATATATATATATATATATATATTGCTGCCCCAATATGAAAAGCATCATTACACGAGAACAACACTCATAGCCCACTACCAGTTGTAACTGTGTAGACCCAGGAACCTATCAATTTGTCCAGGGATGTAAAATTAAATCCGTCATATATGAGGAAGAAGTTATAGTAACGCTAGATGATAATACAACCTTCTCGCCTTTTCTCGCTTTTTCTCTTATCCTGTCGTCCTATATTCAGCTTGTTATGCCATGTGGGCAGTGTCTGAAGATTGCGCTAATGCACCAGACATGTTAAAAAATACTGCCCGGCATGCTTTCATGCATGAAACTAATAGTAGCACATAAAATCTTATTTTGTGTGTATTAAATAATATTTACAACTCACCAGATGGAGTACTTCTTTGTTGATCTTACCATCATGGAACAGCGCGCACACACACACACACACACATTATGTACACACAAACGCACACACACACACATATATATATATATATATATATATATATATATATATATATATATATATATGCATACATTACATTATATATATATATATACACATATATATATGTGTATATATATATATATGGTTTCTGGGTTATTTCTCTTCATCGGCACAGGATAACCGTTAGCTAGAAATGGCAGTATTTGGCCTTGCTCGAGATACATTCTTTTAAAGTGACACACAATCACCGGTCTCATACAGAGAAGAACAACTAGTTTTAAATCTCTGAGCGAGATTTGTAGTACTGTTACTACTTATTTCTCACTCGGAGATTTAAAATTAATTGTTTTTCTCCCTATATATATACATATATATATATATATATATATATATATATATATATATATATATATATATATATATATATATATATATATATACAGACACACACTGACAATCAGCGTGAGAGATATACAGAGAAAGAGTGCAGAATATACGTATAGCGAGGGAGGAAAATTTACAATGAGAAAAGCGTAAAAGGCAGAGAGAGACAGACAGACTGATAGAGAGAGGGGATCTTTCTGTTGCTGTCACAGACTTTGAAATTTGAAAATTACGTGAAATTCAAATTTGGTTTATTGATGTAATTAATCACGCTGAATCTGATTTTGATACATCTATATTCCAGAAAAATTTTAGTAAAATGTTACTGAGATTTAAAGTTTGGCGATTTTTTTCCCAATCAGAAAACAGGATTTGGAAGCTAGCGTTTTCTGTGTGGTAGCTGTCTATCACAATATGAAAATAAAAGCATGACGATGAAAGTTGTAAGAAGTTTTAATAAGTTGTAATGGGGTCATTTGAAATGGTCGAATAGGCATGTAAATAATTTAAGTAGACGGACACGTGACTGACTTCCATTGCATGTCATTTCAAGAGAGAGTGGGAAATAGCATGTTTTAGAGATATACATATAAGAGAAAGTGGGAGGGAGAGAGTTTGGTAAATATATACACAGAGGGGGAAAGTTTACAATGAGAAAAGCATAAAAGATAGAGAGCCAGATTGATCGATAGACAGATAGGCAAAAATACATTTTTTGATTACAAATAACCAAAATCCTTCCCCTTGGGACGCAGATTTCGAAAATCAATTCCGTTTTTCTCTAAGCCTCGCTGTTTCGAAACCTTTCCGTCACACACACACACACACACACACACACACACACACACACACACACACACACACACACACACACACACACATACACGTATCTGCATGTATATGTGGGTTCACAACTTGTTTCAATTAAGAATGCATATCCCCTCGGATATGAAAATGAAGACAAATCACATCAATATATTTATTTCTACATAAAATCCAGTCTGGGTGACTTTTCGATATAAGTAATGAGGAAACAAGAATAGTGCAGGAAGAACTAGTTTTACTTTAAAAGGACATTGAACTGAGACCAAAGTTCAAAAATTCATATCAGGATTTTTGATTGCACAAGGACATTTCTGATTGCTACTTTGTACTGTGGAACAAAGTCAAGATGTACTTTATTGCCTTCTCAACACCACAATTAAGAGAGCGGGGCTTCACTCAGCTACCCAACCACTTTCTAAGTAAAGCAAAGCAGACTGAAAATCATAGAACGTAGAAATCTGAGACTATGTCGAGAAGCTGATATCCCTGCACAAAGTACAGCAGATCTATTGTATTAAAAATATGATAACAACGTAATTACAGGTGAGATGTAAATCTCTTTCATATAGTAAAAACAGCAAAATAATGAGTTAACTGAGTTATCTTGAATTTGCTGTGGAAAGAGCTCTATGCTTGTGGTGGTGCATGAGAGAGTGCTAGGAATGTAGCGTAGAAGCTAAAGGGGCGGTAGTTTGAAAACGTTGAGGAACCGCTGATTTAAACGACTACGAAGACTGTGTCTGGCAGGCGCTTCATTATTTGATGCTTTCTACTTTAATTATAGACCTAAATTTAAGTTTGTTGATACGGTAGTGCATCGGATAAATGTTATTTAGCATAGGATTATTCTTCAACATTCTCAGTTCACCTGCCACATGGAATGCAGTTTGGCATGCATATCTGCGGTTAGATCAGCAATACTTTCTCCTTTACAAATAAGATTACCTCGTCGTAGACAAATATCTCATCAGCACATATCGCAAATCAGGTTTGTATGCTACTATATATTCATTATGGTTATGTAATAACCCACGTATATAATAAGCATGATATGTAATAACCAGAAAGAGCCAAGCAGTTAATTTCATGTGCAGCAACAGTATATGCATATATGTAGGTACGAAGGTAGGGAGGTAGGTAAGTATAGATATGTATGTGTGTGTGCGTGTGTGTGTATGTACAATTCGCTGATGAGGTCTAATATGATCGAAATATGTGCAGCAGTGTCACCGTAACTACCAATGATTAGACTCCCTCCCACATACATGCATTTAAATTTTAATCAATTTAGACTTCAGGGTTCACTCCCTTGTCTTTCTCGACAAGAACTATCATTAATGCCAATGTTTCTTCTCCGTTACTGGGAGTAATTTTAACTTATTAAACATTTTTAGTTAACTTGATGAAGTAGATTAGAAGCATTATATATATATATATATATATATATATATATATATATATATATATATATATATATATATATATATATATATATGTGTGTGTGTGTGTGTGTGTGTATGTATGTATGTATGTATGTATGTATGTATGCATGTATGTATGTATGTATGCATATACATAAACACACACACACACACGCACACATACACATATATACATGTGCGTATATATATATATGTGTGTTTGTATGCGCGCGCGCGTGTTATGAAATACCTTGAATAGCTTGCATAACTGTCTTAGATTTTGACATGTGTGTGTATGTGTGCATATATGTATGTGTATATATATGTGTGTGTGTATGTATGTATGTATATGTGCGTGTGTGTGTGTTTGTGTGTTTCACTGAAAATCAGCGCTCAAGTTTCCTTCTATTTCAACGCAATTTTATTTCTTGTTACTAGTGCTTTACGTTCTAAGTTTGAAGCAATAATTTCTTATGTCTATTAACATTTGTAGACCTTCTCTGTTTTATTTTCTGGATGTGGTCGGTGTTGTTTTTCGCTCCAGATTAGACATTATGATCTTTCTTCTGAACTATGTTCAGTAGATTACGGGTAGGTTCCTTTTTATAACCCGAGTGTCTATGTAATATCTCCTTCGGTTAGTTTGTGATTAGGTATAACGTCCGTTCACCAAATTGCTCGAAAGACTGTTATAGACTTTAATTCCTTTACTTCCTTTTTGTAAAACATCTTTTCGGAATGGAAATCAAAAGCTCTTTTTTGTAAGGATTTTCACAACTGATATTTTGTAGCTATGTAGACACTCGCTATTTCTGTTTATATATATAGACATTTGTTGGCAGTGACGTATGGTAGTTGTTGCCACGAGTATGTTACTGTGCTGAAATTACTATTCTGGAATATGAATTGACATACAAGCTTTATATTATATGGCTTCAGCTTGATTTAGTTTCTATATCTTTAGTGTGTATTTTTAGATTTGAAACAAGTCACCACCAGATTATATCATGATACTGCAAGAAAAAAAAAATATTACAAAATGTTTAACATCTTTGGTGTGCTTAATTAGCTCAGGAATCGGACAAAATCCTCATGATTAATATTAACAATTTTTCTGTAGTACATTGTATACACGACCATATATGTATCTTTTCTATTATACATTTATGCAAATTTTGCTTTGGTTAATGTGATAGATTGCAATCTGTTATATTTTATTCTTATGTGTATATATATATATATATATATATATATATATATATATATATATATATATATATATATATATATATATACATGTATATATATATATATGTATATATATAGATACATATATATAGTATATATATATATATATATATATATATATATATATATATATATATATATATATATATATACACATATATATATATACAGACATTCACATATATTTACACACATATATACATCCACATGCACATACATATCACACATATGTATATACACATATGTACATACACCCATATGCGTGAATACATTACTACGTATGCACATTGATATGTACATATGCATATACATACATGCATATATATATGCACACACACACACACACACACACACACACACACATATATATATATATCCACTGACAAGGATTTGGTCGGCCCGAGGCTGTAGTAGAAGACACTTGCCGAAGGTGCCAGGCAGTGGGACTGGACCCACAACCATGTAGTTGGTAAGCAAGCTACACAAATTTATATATATATATATATATATATATATATATATATATATATATATATATATATATAGCTTCTAATATATCAGGTCATCCCATAAGTTCTGTCCGATTTTACCTTTTTTTAAAATTGAATGAAATTTTGATATTATTCAGAATGTCTAATGAAATTTAAAATTATCTTTATGCATTTGTGTACATTTAAATTAATTAAATATCATTTTACAGAATTAAAGAATTGAAATTTCTCTGATTAAAACCCTTTCTAACATGGAGGTATCCAAAGAGCATTTGAGGCACATAATGCTTTATGAGTACAAAAAAAGGAAACTCTGCAGCCGAAGCGACTCGAAACATACACTCAGTTTATGGGAAAGAATGCTTGAATGGAAGAACTTGCAGAAGTTAACATCTGCTCTTCTCTCCTTTTTGGATAGACTTGTGACTGGTGATGAAAAATGGATCTTCTATTGAAAAGTTAAACGTCGTAAACAGTGGCTTGGTAAAAGGGAAAAGCTCAACCACAACCGAGAAGGGAACTTCATGGAAAAAAAGTTTCTTCTCTCTATCTGGTGGGATTGCAAAGGATTAATTCACTTTGAATTGTTACCACCTAATACAACAATCAATGCTCAAGTCTACAGTCAACAATTAGAGCGTTTGAACCAAGCTTTGAAGAAAAAAAGACCTGCTTTAGTGAATCGAAAAGTAATGTTGTTTCATCAGGTCAATGCATGACCCCACACTGCAAAGATCACATCACAGAAGATCGATGACAGAAGATTTGATCATTTGTTTTCTTTATTCAACATTCCGACAGAATTTATGGGATGACCTGATATATATAACGATGAGAATGTGTGTCTGTCTGTGTGAATGCCTAAAACTCGAGAACTACACAACCGATTTCATTCAAATTTTACACATGCCTTACTTAGGGTCCATGTAGTGTCATGGACCCAAAGATTTTTATCGTCTTGCCTAATGCGAGCCCAGAGCAATCTCTTATCTCTTACACTATTTCAGTATTACGTCTCTATTGTATACTCATATATATATATATATATATATATATATATATATATATATATATATATATATATATATATATATATATAAGAATTTAAGGATTGGAGAAAACGCATGTTATAATTGCATACTTTATTCCTACATATGTTTCAAAGGATTACAACCTGTGTGATCCATAGGGATCTTTGATATTAAAATTGTAACCTTCTCATCAGGGAAAGTATGGGAATCATCTTAAACGTAAGACATTATGACCGTAAGACATTGGTTTCTATTAACCCATTTATTCTATCAGAAGAATTTTTATTCATTAAGATAGAAGAAATACACATAATTATATATATATATATATATATATATATATATATATATAGATATATATATATATATATATATATATATAGGGAGGGGGAGATTTAAAAAAAAAACAAAAGACGAAGACAGGTGGAGTAGGCAACAAACAGATGTATTGGTTTAATGCTAGGGAAGTGAAAAAGTCTTTAATGTTTAGAGCAGAAAGGAACACAGAAAGAAACAAGAAGAGAAAATAAAGAATGTGTAGTGGCTAGCGTATGCATTCCAAAACCGAGTTACCGATTTTGATATATGGAGTATCAAAAGATTCAGTACTATTTCGGCTGTAAACTAAACTTAATTTCCATTCACATATTTGCATTTCAAAAATTTAATCTTATAATCTTTTCCATAAATCAACTATCGTAAACATTTTATACGATGTCGACGATGACGTCACATTTTCTATGTGTGTGTACCTTTAAAGACATCAATTATCACGACACACACCTTCATTCACTCAATCTATCTCTCTCTCTCTCTTTCTCTCTTTCACACACACGCGCACGCACGCATACACATACGTCCATTTCATATACACGTACATACATCTTTCACTTTCTCATCTCCTTTACTTTCTTTCTCTCTGTCCTTTTCACTTTCTCTTCTTTCAATTTCTGCTCTCTTCAAATAAATGTTTACAGGATCAGCGGGAGAAACACAAAACGAGAAAAAGAGAGTGACAAGAGAAAAACACAGAGTCAGAAAACAAGGTTCTATAGGAGAAGATGAAAGACAGGGATAACGGGTGACAGAGAAGTGCAGATGTTTCATACCTTATGTATGTTCTAAAAGTGTGTGTGTGTGTGAGAGAGAGAGAGTGAGAGAGAGAGAGAGAGAGAGAGAGAGAGAGCGAGTGTATGTGTGTGTGAGAGAGCGTGTTTGTGTGTGTGCGTGTGCGCGCGCGTATGTTCCTTATGCATTCGAAAATTGGGTTGTTCATTTTGATGTATGGGGTATCAAAATATTCAGTAATTTTTGGGCTACCAAATAAACTATATTTTCATTTACATATATTCTACGTTATCTCAACAACCAGCTATAGTTATTTGAAAGACACTGCTCTACAACGACCACGTTTCATTAGAAAGTGAAAATAGTTTGACACTTTCAATTTCAACCAAAATTACAAAGTGTTGCATTACGAGAGTGACGATGTTTCAATAATGAAAGTAATGTTTCGCTGAATTAGTCACATCTGTACTATAATAAAGAAAGCTGCTTATCATCTATAATGTGATATCTTTTATTTTCAATTCTAATGTGATAACATTAAGATCATCATATTTCTATTATATTTGAAATAAATGAATAATTTACATCCTAATGTGAACAACATTACGCATCGGCTACTTTCCGTCTTTGCGGCCACCACAGCAGAATGGTGTGTCAGTGTATTTGTTCACTGACATAACGAACGGCTGGAGGTGAAACTCTTGACAAAAACAATGAGGTGGCAGGTGCAAAGTATATAAAAATAACATTTACCGTTCACTTATCAGTTAATAATTATCGCAGCAGTTGCAAGGTTACAAAGTATTTAGTTACATATTTTCCCTTAAATTAACATTTAATACATGTGTTTAATATATATGTATTAATAAATTTAACTATAATAATTATTGTGACATTTACCGTTAAATTAGCAGTTCATACATGTGTTTCTATTTGGTTAATTTATATTGCATACAAGAAAAAAACACACTACATACATACAACTGCTTACAAAAATAGGGATTGATGTACAATTTTTTTCTATGTTCATAATTTTTGTTTACAATATTGAAAAAAATATGCCACTAAGGAAAAGACGTAATCTCTCCAGAAGCAAGTATAAAGCAAGGAGGATTGTAGAAAACCGAAGGCGAGAGTCTGAAGAGGGAAGCGAGATGAGATTTTTCTCAAGATCGGCAAAGGAATGCTGCAGCACGTCAGATGGAGTCTCAAGAGAGAAGGGACATGAGGCTTGCCCAAGATCAGCAAATGCATGCTGCAGCACTTAATGCTGGATCATTAAATCAATGATCCAATAGAATAGCTCTCAGAAACAGACTACGTACAATTTCGTTCTTCACAACTTCTGAAGATGTTTTCAGATATGATCCATCCCATTATAGAAATGATAACTCTGTCCAAATTGGTGTGCTAAACATAAGTTGTCGTTTCTGTAGAGCTTTAAAATTTTCAAATGAAACAAATGGTCAGGTAACATTGCCAGCACTACCAGCTCCTTCTCAACCTCTTATGGATCTTCCAGAAGGCACTTCCATCGAGTCAAAGGATTTTCTGAACAATATAAGACAATACAACTCTGCATTTCAAATGACATCGTGTACTGCACCTAAGAAGATAGATAAACATGAATTTACGCCGACGTCAAAGTTCAAGGGCAAGCCTATCACCTCATTGGTTCCCTGTTATCCACAAATGAACAGCCAGAGTTCCTCCAAATTTACTTTATGAGTGATGTAGGACAACAAACCCGAAGGAGGTGTTAAAATTTCATATGATGGATCATGTTAGACACAGCGCCGACTGCTGCAAAAATGAGTATATCCAGTGACAGCTTTTCGGGCCTGAAATACTCCAAACGGACGCATACCATGTTGCTTAGTCGAATTTGCTCAGCGTTTACTCCACAAATGTTTTGTTGTCAATACTGCACTTTCCCATATCACCTGTTTCAACATAACAGTAATATATTATACATAAACTATGCCATTTTAATCCCGAGCAACGCCGGGTATCTCTGCTAGTATATATATATATACGCTCGAAACGTAAAAGACGTTTTCATTTCCCGAGCGTCAAACTAATACACTTGCTCGTTGTTCATACACCAGTCTTCGACTTTTATTTTTCCTTAAATTTCAACTATTATATTTTTCCACAATGTAATTGTTTTTCATGCCTTACTCTTAGTTGAAAAAGTCGCAAAGACTGAAACCGGTACTAAAATGTTCTTCATGATGAAATTATTTTAACATTTTCTACCTTGTCATATACATATCAACTCGTGTGTTTCCTTTCAACCTTCTACACATACACACACACACACACACACACACACACATATATATATTTGTACTTGTTTCAGTCAATTAATTGTGGCTATCCTGGAGCACCGCCTTTAGCCGAAGAAATCGATCTCAGGGCTTATTCTTTGTAAGCCTAGTACTTATTCTATCCGTTTTTTTGCCGAACCGCTAAATTACGAGGACGTAAACACACCAATATTGGTTGTCAAGCGATGATGGTGGGGGGACAAAACACAGACACACAAATATATACATACATATATATACAACGGGTTTCTTTCAGTTTCTGTCTACCAAATCCACTCACAAGTGTTTAGTCGGCCCGAGGCTATAGCAGAAGATTCTTGCCCCAAGTACTACTCATTTTTGCCAGCTGAGTGAACTGGAGAAACGTAAAATTAAAGTTTCTTGCTGTAGGACACAACGGGTCCCCTGGAATTGAACGCACGATCTTATGATCGTGAGCCGAATATCCCAACCACTAAGCCACGCGCCTTCACTTTATATATATATATATATATATATATATATATATATATATATATATATATATATATATATATATATATATATATATATATATATATATATATATATATATATATATATATATATATATACATACATACATACATACATACATACATACATACACACACAAAGTATGGTGGTTTAGTTCACAGGTGATCTAAACAATTAGGTACGCTAGGTAAGTGGTGTAGCGGATTACTAGGGCTCCAAAGTTATAGCCGAGACGGTAGTTATGGAGCCATTGCAGATTTCCGATGCAGCAGATATATAATTGTTAAACAGGACGTCAAACATAAAGGCAAGACGCACACCCACGTGCATGTACATATATGTATATGCTCACTCACACTCGCGTGAAACACATACATGCACACGGCGAGTGTGAGTGAGCATATACATATATGCACATGCACGTGGGTGTGCGTGCACGCATGTATATGTGTGAACATGCGCGCATACGCGGATTCTATGAGCGTGGGTTTACCTTCTTCGAGATTTTTACTTTCTCCCTATTCGGGTAATTTCCCTTTATTTAACGGTCATTTTCAAAGCATTTTTGTTTGTCTTAATAACTGACGAGATGCCGGAGCAGACTTCCGCCCGATATCCGAAACTCTGAGTTTTATGGCAACCGATTAATTGTCACATATATCATAGATAAATTCCTCTATTTACATAATATCGATATCTCTTTCATTCGTTTATTGTCATATTATTATTATTATTTATCTCGTATATATAGTGGAGGCGCAATGGCGCAGTGGTTGGAGCAGCGGACTCGTAGGATCGCAGACCGGGCGTTGTGTGTGTTTATTGAGCGAAAACACCTAAAGCTCCACGATGCTCCGGCAGGGGGAAGGTGGCAAACCCTGCTGTACTCTTTCACCGCAACTTTCTCTCACTCTTTCTCCCTGTTTCTGTTGTACCTGTATTTTAAAGGGCTAGCCTTGTCACACTCTGTGTCACGCTGAATCTCCCCGAGAACTACGTTAAGGGTATGAGTGCTCACCTACTTGCAAGTTAATTTCACGATTGGATCAAATGGAACCCTCATTATCGCAACCGACGGTGTACCACGATATATATATATATATGTGTGTGTGTGTGTGTGTGTGTGTGTGTGTGTGTGTGTGTGTGTGTGTGTGTGTGTGTGTGTGTGTGTGTGTGTATGTAATAAATTATCACTGCAAATTACTTAATTTCCTACAAGTGTATCTAAGACTACATTATTCACTGAAACACTCTTTTTTTAAGATAGTAGGAGTGATTTGAATGAGATGTGGCTGCCGAATGAGAAGTGTTACACTTCGACTGAGTACACAGATGTTCTCTAAGTCGGCTTGATGCGAGACCCTTAGTTGTTGGTGAATATTTTCAACATTCTAAATAATTTGATAGAAAATCAGTAAGCTATGTTTAGCAGATAAGCCGTACATTCATCGCATCGCTTACTTCTAGATTTTAATGAATTTGATCTTTAGTGCGTGAAATCATTAATACAGTAATCGGAGTTGTCGCCGTTGTCTTTGTTTGGTTGAGCTAAACGCTGCTCAACAATGCTTACTTTTGTTCGATACGGCTATAGTTTTGATAGATTAAAGTGAGTGTTGTCGCCACATTTAAGGGCTTCGTGTTTACTTCACTATCTATGTTCAAAAGAATTTAGTATAATGCTGCTTTCATATCAGTATCGATCAGTTCTGTCTGTTTTGCAGAGTTTATAACTAAATTAAAATAGGCTTTTTTCTTCTTCACTGGGTGAAATGTGCATGCACCTCCACACACGCACATCAGCGCACGTACACACACACACACACACACACACACACACACACACACACACACACGGCAAATTTGCCTACATTTATATTTGCGTATCCAAAACTTGATATAGATTTCGTCTCCTTGTCTTTGTTTTTCAGTCTGTCTGGTTGTTTACCTCTTTCTCTCCGCCCCAAACACACACATGCACACACACACACACACACACATACACAGACGCACACACACACACAGACACAGACACACATGCACACACACACATACATATAACATAGTTCTGTTATTGGTATGTGTATATATATGTGTGTATTTGTGCTTGTATCTGCATGTATTTATGTATGTATGTAATTATGCGTGTGTGTATGTGTGTGTGTGTGTGTGTGTGTGTGTGTGTGTGTGTGTGTGTGCGTGTGCGTGTGTGTGCGTGTTGAGTCGGAACGCTTCTGATTCGTATAAGAGAAACAATGCTCGTTCTGACAGTAACAGTCACAATTTTTCCCAGGATATTACCCGTGTGAGTAAAGGCAAATGTTTTCCTTCGGAAATTGTAACCAGGTTGCGAATTTAGACATTCGACAACTTACATCCTTGTTCTACGACGTTAACCTCGAAGGATCTTGTTCAAAACGGGGCACCAGTATTTTCTTAACGAAACACTTTGAAACTTGGGACACTGGTAGAATGTGTCATATAAAACATCTTTTTCTCTTAGTCTTCTTAACAAAAAAACGTACATCGCAAGTTATTTCATGTTAAATTTGTCGTATTTCTGTAATTTCAACCAATGACTGACGTCCATTCAGCCGTAAAAATTAAGTGCTGACTACGTAAACAAACGATTCTCAAACGATTCTGGCGGTGATAAAATTATTATTTCCTTGTCAAAAAATAGCTGAAGTATATTGGCAGTAGCTAATAAACCTTTCTATTATAGGCACAAGGCCTGATTTTTGAGGGAAGGAGCAAGTCAATTAGGGTTAGGGTTAGGGTTAGGGAAAACGAACACACGTGTGTTGCCTCTCTGCAAAATGTCAGAAGTAATGGAAATTAAATATGCTTTACACCGCTTAGGAGTAACTGTAAACAGCTGAATACTTGTCAGTGATTGGTTGAAATTATCGAAATAAGACAATTTTTTACATGAAATACAAAAATTTTTTTCTGTTCTATAACACAAAATAGATAAGTATACGAAGTTTGAAAGTCTTTCGGTACCAAAAACACTACATAAAACATAAATGAAAACTGGTGCCCCCGTTTTGAACAAGATCCACCTCGAAATCTGTTCAGACTGATTACTGAGAAAAATCTTATTCTAGTTCCGTCTTCTAAAACGAATTTCATATTGGATAATATTCTCCTTATAGACACCACAAACGCCGCCACCGCCTCCTCCTCCGCTGCTGCCGCCGCTACCGCCGTGACTGTGGCTGCCGTCACCGCTGCCGTCGCCGCCTCTGCTGTCACCATGGTCACTGTTGCCACCGCTGCCATTGTTGTCGCCGCCGCCGTAGTCACCTCGACAGTGACACTGTGCCAATATACGAAACATTTTCTGATTATACTTTAAAATCTGTTAATTGGCAGATGTGCCTGTAATTTATAGGAAATACTCAAAATGATTTAGTTCTTTAATTTACATATTCTTTTATACCATTATTAGGTTTTTGATGTTTTGCAGTGTTGTCGCAGACGATTGTTAAGCGGAGTAATTGTTAAATGGCGCATAGTTGAGTAGTTGATAAAGGTAGATGAAACGAATTCCTGAAAATAAAGTCACAATAAAAGTCACAGAAACAATTCACAGGAAAACTTCAATAATTGACTGATTTAATAATGTTTTGCTTTATTTTGTTTTTACTTTTAAGATATCAAATAAAACGTAATTTTTTTCCACATACCTGTGATAAATATTGTAATATTGTGTACAAGTCATGTTATCAAGTAATAAACTTCCTAGAATATTACGTATTTAATTATTCTACTTTAGTACTACAATGCTTCAAGCGAACTACATCATTTTACTGTGACTATTATTTATGATATTTAAATGAAATGTGACATTTTCTCGTGATCTTTTTCTTTTTTTTCTTTCCTTTTGGTGAGACAAGCTTGTTACTTTTCTCTGTAGTTTTATTTTTCCTGTCATTTTATATCCGTTCACCGATTAACCAATTACCACAAAATCGTTAATCAGTAAAATTGATCTTGTACCTTGGTCATAAAACATAAACATAATATTTTCTTTTTTTCCAACAATAAGCACAAGGCCTAGAATTCTGCGGGATGGGGCTTTGTCGATAACATCGATTTCAGTGCTCAATAAAGTGGTAATTATTTTATCGACCCCGAGAGAATGAAAAGTAAAATCGACCTCGGCGGTGTTTGAGCTCAGAACATATGGCCAAAAGAAATGCCATTAAAGCTTATTGTCTGGTGTGCTAATAATTCTGCCAGCTCGCCGCCCCATGACGCATAAGCATAATAAGATCTTTACCAAATTAGGCAACGATTTGGTTGGGTTGTTAGGGTGCTCGACAGAAATCTTTCTGGTGCTTCTTCTGGTACTCAGTTCATATCCTGCCAACATCGAATTTACCGTCATTTGGGGCTTGATAAATAAAGTACCGGACAAGTACTGAGGCCTTTTGTACTACTTTAGCGGGCGCTCTGCGCCGTAGTCACCATTTCGAAATGATCTGATCTGGGTTACATCACAAACACACGCACACACACATACTTACCTCCCCCCTCTCTCTCTCTCTCTCTTTCCCTTTCTCTCTCTCTCTCTCTCTCTCTCTCCCTCTCTCTCTCTCTCACACATTAATAGACACAGAATCGATGAGGATGGGTAAGGAAGAACCACTCTTGTTGTAGTTAGAAGACACTTAGCTCTTTAATTATCCTGAAGTTACCACGATTAGCCAACGAGAAAGTTTACGCAGTCACTGAACTTGCATAAAATAGCTGCTGAATTTCCTTCAGATCACTCCCTACCGTTTTAAAAGGGAAATGACACGTTAGACAAAGTTATCCTCCCTGGGTTAGGGTTAAACAACACGCTAAAGTTTAAATAGCCAGATACACTGCACGCTCAAGTGGTGCTGACAAATAACCTTCTCTCTCAAAAATTGCTTGCGCTGAAAGAACCAAAGGAAAGGCATTCATATGGCGAACCTACTAATCCTTCAGCACCACTTTATGGAATGGCAAATAAATGAAATTACCCATTTGAACGAAGGTTATCTCTTCATTCTGCAATGATTGAGCCGATCATTCTTTACATAGAGGTTTTAGAAGATGAAGTGAGCTACTACAGGGCCGATATAACTCAAACTATCAAAGCAAAATACACTCACATTGTTGAATTCGTTGTATTTGTTGCTGAACTTTAGATCAACCCTGATTGAGTAAAACTAAGTTCAAATGTGTTTCGATCAGAGTGTGTTCTTGTATACAAGGGAAGAGTGTTTCTCATAAGAGTAACAAACTTTGAGGATTGAAAAGAGATAAATTGCTATGTTTAAAATATTAAAGTGCTTTAAAACGTTTTAAACTATTTAAAACTCAGAAGGAAGAAGAACCTTATGGAGATAAACTCTATTTTGATTTGTCATTAAGAAAGAGTGGGAGTAGCAAAAAGGTCTTACTAATATCTTAGTGTGGCTTGCTATATTTTCAGTTTGCGAGCCATTGTATGATAGGATAACATTGCCTAATGTGTTCTTTCCATTTTTAAGAAGGCGGGGAGTGATTTCATGATAATTCAGCAGCTATTTAAAGCAAGTTCAGTGACTGCGTAAACTTCCTGTTTCGCTAATCGTGATGATTTCAGGATAGTCAAAAAGCTAAATGTCTTCTAACAACAACAGGAGTGGTTCTTTGTTACCCCATCCTATCGATTCCCTGTGTGTGTGTGTGTGTGTGTGTGTGTGTGTGTGTGTGTGTGTGTGTGTGTGTGTGTGTGTGTGTGTGTGTGTGTGTGTGTGTGTGTGAAAGAGGAGAGAGAGAGAGAGAGAAAGAGAGAGAGAGAGAGAGAGAGAGAGAGAGAGAG
>NC_142931.1:87003004-87013004 GCF_046866305.1 Octopus bimaculoides | reverse complement strand
AAATAGGTAAGACAAACAGGACAGTGAAAACAAACAGGAAGGGCTGCTAAGCCTAAACGAGGTTGTGGTGGCGAACGCGTAAATCAAACTAGGACAGGAGACAAACAAGAACACGTCTTCCTTGTTTCAGTTACAACAGAGAGAAAGTAAGAAAGATGGCCGATGGTCGTGAGGGAGCCACGTGAGCAAGGGAGGAGGATATATGGACCTCCAAGGTTGAGAATCACTGGCTTAAAGGGAACAACAGAATACATTTCTTTTTATCTTTTACTTGTTTCAACCATTAGATTGCGGCCACGCAGAATTTTCAGTCGAATGAATCGACTCCTAAAAGCCTAGTACTAATTCTATCGGTCATTTAGGTCGAACCGCTAAGGTACGGGGACACCATCACCGGTTGTCAAGCGGTGAAAGCGGGTGACGAACACAGACACACACACACACATATATATATATATATATATATATATATATACATACTCGACGGGCTTTTTTTAGTTTCCTTCTACCAAATCCACTGACAAGGCTTTGGTTGGCCCAAGGCTATAGTAAAAGATACTAACCGCGCAGTGGGATTGAACCCGAAATCATTTGGTTGGGAAGCAAGCTTCTTACCACACAGCCACGTGCGTAAGATAAAGATTATCACGAAAGTCAAAGAAATAGCAGTTAAATTTCCCTCAAGTCAAACCCACCACTTTTCAGGGCTTTTTTTTTAATGGGGTTGTTACAGCATGTATATCTTTGAGCATAGGTTGGTTGGTTCGAGTCTGACCCTGGGATTAATCAATAACAACAACCGCCAAGTTCTCGAATGGAGTTAGAAGCAATTAGGGAAGTTAAATTCATGCAAAAGAAGAATTAATGTTTCCCTAAATTATTAATATATAAATCTATACTTATATACAAGCCGAAGTCAGAACTGCTGGCGATTATCTATCTAAAATAAATAATTAAACAAATAAAATAAATAACACACACACACACACACACACACACACACACACACAAACACACATACAACCGAGCGTGACTGTTAAACAGCTGGTATTATAGTGGCAAATAAATCGCACGCACACACACAAACACACAGCAATCGTAGCAGCAGCAGCAGTTGGGTGTTATCGTTGCTATGGAAACCTAATCTCATCCTATTGGATAAATTGAACATGAAGTAAATATGGAGATTATAAAATCTACATAACAGTCTTAATTGGTACTACAGGTGAGAATTTGATATTACTCTAAGTAGTCGAGATGACAGTCAAATAGAGCTGTATAAAGTATACATGGCTGCAGAACCGAGTTCGATTCCGTTGTGTTGCACCTTGGCTCAGTGTTTCCTTCTATTATAGCTGCGATCTGTCCACTAGATTACCTCCTAAGAAGAATTTGGTAAACAAAAACAAGAGTAGCTTGTCATCGTGTGTGTGTGTGTGTGTGTACATTCGCACAGGTCTAAAATCGGTGTTCTTTCCATTTGCCCTTTCTTTCATGCAGCTCAGCATTCAACAATATATAATTTGTATGTATATATAAGGCGGCGAGCTGGCAGGATCGTTACCGCGTAGCCTGAAATGCTTAGCAGCACTTCGTCGGTCTTTACGTTCTGAGTTCAAATTCCGCCGAGGCTGACTGCCTTTCATCCCTTTCGGTGTCGATAGAATAAGTACCAGTTGAACACAATATTAAAACAACATTTTCCTTATTCCCCACAGGGGACCAGACATAGAGGGACAGTACAAATGAGGAATGGGTCGATTGTGCGTATGGTTTTTACACAGAGGTGAAAAGATAAAAAATCTATATAATCGAATGATAAGCAAAACAAATACACAAACGTTGAAGTGGGAAGACGGGTTTTGCTTCGACCACAATATTAAAACAAGGGCTAAAAATTTTCTGAAGCAGTACCCCAACTATTAGGTCATCCCATAAGTTCTGTCCGAATTTGGAATACAGAAAACAAGGGATCAAATGTTATATTTAATTGAAATTTAATCATCAATGTAGTTTCCCTGATTATCTATGACTTCCTTCCATCTATTTACAAGTTTTTAAATCCCATCAATGTAAAAGTCTTTTGGCTTCAAAGCGAAGAACTCTGAAATGTCAATTTCGACTTCCTCCTGGCTTGCGAAAGTTATGTCCCCCAAATGATTCTGTAAACTACGAAACAAATGGTAGTCTGAAGGAGCAAGGTTGGGAGAATAAGGTGGATGAGGAATTTTTTCCCGACCAAGCTCTTCGATCTTCTGTGATGTGATCTTTGCAGTGTGGGGTCGTGCATTGTCCTGATGAAACATCACTCCTTTTCGATTCACTTTTTTAGCAGGTCTTTTTTTCTTCAAAGCTTGGTTCAAACGCTCTAATTGCTGACAGTAGACTTGAGCATTGATTATTGCATTAGGTGGTAATAATTCAAAGTGAATTACTCCTTTGCAATCGCACCAGATTGAGAGAAGAACCTTTTTCTCATGAAGTTCCCTTCTCAGTTGTAATTGAGCCTTTTCCCTTTTACTAAGCCACTGTTTATGACGTTTAAAATTTCGATAGAAGATCCATTTTTCGTCACCAGTCACAAGTCTAACCAAAAAGGGTGAAATGAGTTCGCGAGAATGGAGAGAAGAGCAGATGTTAACTCGGGATTTGCGGTTGCTTTCGGACAATTCATGAGGGACCCGTTTTCCAAGTTTAGGAACCTTACCAAGTTGTTGAAGATGACGATGTACAGTTGTATGGTTTGAACTAAGCTTTATTGCCAATTCTTTAACTGATAATGCAGAATTTTCTTCAAGTAATGCCCCAAGGAGCTTATCATCAAACTCATCTGGACGTCCTATTCGATCTTCATCTTCAAGGCTGAAATCTCCACTTCTGAATTTAGCAAACCATCTTCTGCAAGTTCTTTCATTCAAGCATTCTTTCCCATAAACCTGCAATATGAGCTGGATGAAATATACAAGTGGGCTGAAAAGAATAACATGCAGTTTAATGCTGAAAAGTTTCAAGCCTTGTGCTACCAGCATGCAAAACTAAATGCAGTACCCATTAAATACACTGAACCTGGAGGGACTGCAATCCTAGAGGCACACTCAGTGCGAGACCTGGGCATTTACATGAGTAATAATGCATCCTTTCATGTGCATGTTGCTAAATTGTCAATGAAATGCAGGCGACTGACCGGATGGATTCTTAGGACTTCTGCCGCCATGTATGCATTATACAGATGTATTGGACTGTCATCTCGACTACTTAGAGTAATATCAAATTCTCACCTGTAGTACCAATTAAGACTGTTATGTAGATTTTATAATCTCCATATTTACTTCATGTTCAATTTATCCAATAGGATGAGATTAGAACAAGAGATCAGGAAACCATGATGGTCCTCTGGAGGACACGTGTCCTAAGCCACTTTGACTATTGCTCTCAGCTATGGTCACCAACCAGTGTCAAATTAATCTCAGCACTCGAGGCAATCCAACGAAGCTACACGAAGAAGATAGCCTCTATGCAGCATATAAGCTATTGGGAAAGACTCAAGAGATTAAGACTCTATTCCTTAGAGCGTAGGCGAGAAAGGTATGCCATAATATACATCTGGAAGATCCTCGAAGGAATTGTCCCAAACTTTGGCATCGAAAGTTACACAAATAAAAGAACTGGACGCCATTGCATAGTGCCAAGGACTCCAAATTTGCCATCAAGATGTAGGACAAGATACTGCAATAGCCTGGGCTTCAGAGGTCCACAGCTCTTCAATATCCTCCCGAAGGACCTGAGAGACCTGCATGGGGTGGATGTAGGTGTCTTCAAGATGAGGCTGGACCTCTTCCTGTCAAGTGTCCCAGATGAACCAACTTCGCGGCAGGAGGTGCAGATGAGGGCAGCTGCATCAAACTCTCTCGTGCACCAAATGTCAATTCCTGAAGTAAAATTCGTGAAGTAGCAACACCAAATGGCGGTGCCCCAGCATGGCCACAGCTCATGAGCTGAAACTGGATAAAAAGAAAATGAAATGAAATGTATATTTCGAGTCGCTTCGGCTGCAGAGTTTCCTTTTTTGTACTCACAAAGCATTCTGTGCCTCAAATGCTCTTTGGATACTTCCATGTTAGAAAGGGTTTTAATCAAAGAAATTTTAATTCTATTATTCTGTAAAATAATATTTAATTAGTTTAAATGTACACAAATGCATAAAAATAATTTTAAATTCTATTAGACATTCTGAAATACTATTAAATTTCATTCAATTTTAAAAAAGGTAAAATCGGACAGAACTTATGGGATGACCTGATAATTTTATCTACGAGCCGCCACTGCTGCAAATAAATATTAGTATTCCTTTTGAATCTTCCATGCCGCTGTCATACTGTAGAAACATTTCATCATTGTCAAGGTCGGAGTATTCACTTGGAATGGAAAACACAACATTTGTAAGTGGGGTGGCAGGATAGTTGGAATCAGCTTGCCTCCAATGTCTAATATTCCTTTTAAGCTATGCAAACGGAGGTATTTGCGACAAGGTACAGTCGTTTAAATTCTGAACCTCAATAGCGATAATTGAGCGAGGGGCATCACGAGATGAAATAGATTTTACTTTAATATTTGAAACTGTTATCCTTGCAGTTACCTCTGCAGTAGTTGAAGCGAGATTATGGCTCCCAATCTTCTTAAGCTCTTTATAATTTTCATCTGTATGAAGTTTCGCCTTGCACACACGATATTCGCACCTCCAGTATATCTTCAATCCATCTGCATTCTGCTTATTTTTTGTGTATATATAAATTTCTTGATCGACCACTTTGGTTTTTCCTTTCTCTGAAGTTATGAACTTGCAGGTAGTCATGTTGATGAGTAGGTGCATTGACTAAATTTAATTCGATTTGCTTGAAAATCTTTGTTCGTAAACTGTTCAGCGCAGATACTTGAGAGAGAGAGAGAGAGAGAGAGAGAGAGAGAGAGAGAGAGAGAGAGAGAGAGAGAGAGAGAGACTTGGGGTTAAAGAAAGGAAAAAAATACCTAAAACAGTCCAACAACATTTTTAATTCTAAAGTGATTGTTCTAAATTTTCCCTCGAAAATCACATTTAAGAATATTTGGGGACGAATTGACTTAAGGATGAATTAATCAACGACAAATTGACCGGGGACAAATTAACCGACGACAAAATGACCGGGGACGAATTGTCCTAGCACCATCCTATAGCTATTGTTGGTAGTTATCACGATGTGAAATTGCTACTAAACTAATTAATATCAATTGTGACCTTTGAACCTATTGATAAATGCATTGTTTTACTATTAATGTGGCACAAAAGGGCGATAGACAGACGCAGTCGTTAGAGCATCGGAGATTATTTAACTATAAACCTTTAGGTTCTGAGTTCAAATACTGTCCAAGTCGTCATCTTTGTTTTTAACCTTTCTGGACTAAATAAAAATTAGAATTGAATATTAATACTATCGACTGCTCTCCACCTTGAAAAACAGTGAATAAAGCTGATCATCTGTTGATAGTTTACTCTCGTAACTTAAAGGTCAAGTAATTGAGTCTATTTATTTGCACGAGTGCGTGTACATGAAGAAATAGTTATAATAATGGTTTCAAATTTTAGAACAAGGTCAGCAATTTTAGGAGAAGGAATAAGTCGATTACATCCAGCCCGGGGATCAACTGGTGCTTATTTTATCGACCTCAAAAGAACGAAAGGCAAAGCCGATAGTAAAGAATCGGAAGATATGCCGCTAAACATTTTATCCAGTGTGAAAACGATTCCGCCAACATGCCGCCTTACATATAGCAATAATAGCCCTTTCAACGAAGGGCACAAGGCTTGAAATTTTGTGGGGAAGGATTTTGTCGATTACATTGACCCCATTGCTCAATTAGTACTTATTTCATTGACCTCGAAAGGCTGAAAAGCAAAGTCGACATCGGTTAAATTTGAACTCAGAACGTGAAGCCAGAAGACATGCGGTTATGCTTTTTGTCCGGTATGCTAACGATTCTGCCAGCTAGAAATAGAAATAGTTATAATAATGCTGTGAAAATGGCAAAAAAATTAATCGAACAAAAGTAAATGAACGAGATTTTTTTTATAGAATAAAACTTGAAACCACACAATGAACAAGCCACCGAGAGAACATCTAAACAGTCACTCGATCTGTTTAAAATAGCAACTGAACTTCCTTTAAATTGCATTCAACCCTCAGAAGAACAACAATTTAGATAATGTATTCCTACACACTCCTAACATGATGAACTGGTTGTGGTTGGAATGACTTTGGCCATAAGTTTATTCGATCATTACTGAGTGAGGGCTGAATAACAATGGCAACTAACTTATGGTGTAAGATAAACGGTATAACATTAAGAGATAAAGAATGGGCAATGATGAAATGGTGGATACGAATAGTATTATGCAAGGTTTTATATTTGAGGGAAGGGCACAATCGATTATATCGATCAAATACTTGACTGGTACTTCATTTTATCAACTCCGGAAGCATTAATGGTTATGTTGATTTCATCAGGGTTTGAACTCTGAAAGTAAAGAGCCGAAACAAATACTGGAAGGCTTTTATGTCAGACATTCTAAAAATAGATACTTCTAATCTACCGTCCCTGCAGTACTTTATATGAATGTATAATATATGAATATAATATATGAATATAATACTGCAGTATTATTAAACGTAAGTAGTAGTAGTAGTAGTAGTAGTAGTAGTAGTAGTAATAATAATAATAATAATAATAATAATAATAATAATAATAATAATAATAATAATAATAATAATAATAATAATAATAATAATAATAATAATAATAATAATAAATAAAAACCTTAGTGAATATCATGGTTGTTTATGTTCTGTGTTTTGTTCAAATGTTTAAAGTCTGCAGAATTTGTTTTGTAGATTAATTATACTTAAGGAGCAATTAACCTTATGGAGATATGAGGCGAATATAAGAAGTTTAGAATTACAAAAGTGAATATATCAGTTAATTCCAAAATATTAAAGTCAACGGATGGCATTAAAATTGCTGACTAGCTACTGACAAGCTGAATATAATGTTTAGTGGCTGACAATTACTTTTGAATGATGTCTAAATTCTAAAAGCTTAAACCTACGTTCATGTAATATATATTATCGTATCAAAATGAATAGTTATATCTCTGAAGTTGGAGTTGTGGAACTACTACGCTAAATTAATGTATATTCAGAAAAATAAGCACTAACACATTGTTATGATCAAGAGCATTTTAGTTAATCCAGACTCTGTCTTACACCATCAGTTAATTGTCATTGTTATTTAGCCCTCACTCAGTAATTATCGAGTAAACTTATGGTCAAAGTCATTCCAGCCACGACCAATTCATCATGTTAGGAGTGTGTAGGAGTGAGAGAGAGAGAGAAAGAGAGAGAGAGCTAAACAGCGTAACATTGTCTAAATCTTCTCAAGACAGGAGAAGATGACAACTCAAAATATCAAATAATCAAAATAGGTTGACAATACCGAACTCTCAGTAAATTAAAATTAGAAACAGTAACGTGATGAGTGAAAAAGAAAACATTAGAAAAATCGCTAATATTGAATCAATTTGATAATAGAAAATCATAAAGACAACTCCGCACATATTTTGGTCTTATTGGACCTCATCAATTGAGTATAGTCTTTACCGTACCTGCGAGTTTCGTAATAATGGTTTCTAATTTAGGTTCAAGGCCAGCCGTTTTGAGAAGATGGGGATAAGTATATGCTAACGACTCTAGTTCTCGAATGGCTCTTTATTATATCGACCACGGAGAGATGAAAGGCAAAGTTGAATTCAGTTGGATTTCAACGCAGTTCCGGAATAAAATTATTTTTATGTACAATAAGGCAGTGAAAACAGAGAAGAACGGTACACGTCGCTTTCGATAACTGGACGCATCAGGACTAATTTAAGCCGCTCTGAGTGGTCATATTATTCATCAAGGAGTATTTCTTACCAGGGTTTCTCTGGGTCGGAGGAACGATGCAACCGGCTGCAAGGGTTACTAAGAGAGTCAGCAATGCTCGACTAAAAACCATGGCTTTGCTCCACTTGTAGACCATTGATTCCTTGTTGAATTTGCCCATCCTTATACATAGGTGTTGTTTGCTCTACCATCCTCCGCACAGTAAGGTGTTATCCTAGAAGATTGTTGCCGCTTTAGTCACCGATGGCCCAACCATGAAATAAGTAATACTGGTTTGCATGATCACTTGAGCAGACCGGTTTTGATTGCCCCTGATGTAGATGCAACATAGTGACAGAGGAAAAATACGCTGTCCGAGTGGAAAACAATTAGCAAAGATGTTAACATTTAATATAACTTATAAGATACCATATTTCCCGGCATACAAGTCGACGTATAATAAACATGTGTAAACATTCAAACATTGGCGCTATCTTTCCAAAGCCTGTTGCATTTCACATGAACTTTCTGGTCTTCCAAAGGCGTCTTGGTAAATAAATAAATTTTGGCTCTAAATTTTGGTCTGGGAAATTCGACTTGTATGCTGGAAAATACGGTAACTTATTAATTTAGACCCTCTGTACATTGAAAAGGTATTAACATTGGATCAATAATTAAATCTGTTAAACACAGGCAAGGACGACACCTTCAAATCTTAAATATTCAGCGTGGATTGATAACGCAGAAATCTCAATTAATATAACTTTGAAGTAGGCATGTGAACATACAGGGATAGAAAACATGCAAGAACACTGAACATGCGAGGATAAACATTACTACATAGCTAATATTAAACTAATCCAATCTTAAGCAAATATGGAAAAAACTATAGGCATATTTCAGTCCTTAGATCGTTATTCCAAAGCACTATTGCATGTGGATATTTGAAACTACTATTGATATTTAATATTTGAAAGCAATATTGCATACATCTAATACTTTAATAGTTGTGTATATATATTATAGTGTTACACTAGATTCGCATTACTTGTATCCATTCCAACAATATCCTGGTGCGTCGCATTAAACTCTTGTTGTGCTACAAATGTGCTCCGATCCTATGGCGTCTTTATTTCCGCTATGATGTCATATATTTTTAATGTCGTAATATGAAAAGCTTCTATTAATATAACAGTTCAAAACTCAATATATAACACATTTTACATTTTGCCTTGTAAAATCTTAGAAGGTGCATGTACAGGCACGTGCGCTCGTACACATACACACACAGAGCTACATAGAAGTTAAATATCGACATACAATCTTTTTAATAGATGTGCTGACTTCATTATATCTTGTTTTGCTATTCGCCATGTAACTACCCCCAGCCGCTCTCCTGTCAATGATATTTGTTACTAATAATATATTACTTCCTCCATTGAGAGATGTGACGAATTTATTTAATGTTATTTGTTAAGACTGCTGCATATGCTCAAATCATTCTATATTCTACATGGTCGTATTCCGATTTAGAACTCTGCTGTTGCGTTTCCTTCTCTTCTTTTATTGCATGTGATTTTCAGACTGAACATCAACAAATATGTTTAGTATTCTTTATTTATGTTGAAATACCAACGCTACAATCTATTCTGATGTTGTGCTGTGTAACGCGCGCGCACACACACATACACGCGCGCGCGCAAAGAGCGTGGAGAAAAAGAAAAAAAGAAAAGTGTAAGCAAAAGTCATTTGAGATACGTTTCTACTGCAAACAAGAAAGACGAGAGCTATGTTATGGTTTACATTTCAAACGTTCTCTTGCATATCAACAAATACAAATATATGCAGAAAGGTGAATGAGAAATTCCTGATAGAAAATACTTTTTTATAGTTTTCAATGTCGACGAAAAAAAATATAAAAATAAACAAAAAAGAAGAATGGTCATTGACTGTTGTAAATGAACACAATAGTGTAGTCGTCTGCAACCTACTCTGATTTGTTTAGCTTCCACTTACTTTGGCTCATTCCCAACTCCTCTCGAAGAATCTAC
>NC_142931.1:86918004-86993004 GCF_046866305.1 Octopus bimaculoides | reverse complement strand
TTTAATCATTATATGTGTTTGTGTGTATGCGCATGTGTTATGAGAAATCCTTGTGTGGTGTATGAGTGCTTGTGTCTTTGTGTGTGTCATATATATATATATATATATATATATATATATATATATATATATATATATATATATATATATATATATATATAGGGTTTCTCCACTCAAAATTCGACATTATTTACCTCATCAACGTCCATCTCAAATTCGCCTTTATCAAACTCAGTTTTGTAATAGTTAGTCTTGATTATATTGTCATCAGTTCTAATCTCGTTATCGTCAACTTAAATGTCGTCACTGTAGCATGGAACGAATTTTGTTTTTAATAAACTGACATTAACATCAGTGATTACATCTTACAACAATTGCAGAAGAACGTTAACATTAAAAAGTTTTGCAAAGGATTGCAAGTTTTGTACACTAAAGAAAATCGTCACATTACTGTAAACACACGTACGTGCATTTAGTACATCAGATGCGAAACTACATACCACACTACATATACAACACGATAAAGTTAAATAACATTAATACAACCTTTTATTCATTATTCCATTTCCTTAGCTCTCTTACCAACTCCTAATAAAAGTCTAGCATTTTCGGTAATATAAGTGATCCCGGTGTCCAGCATTATACACGCACACGGAGACATTAGTACTATTGGTAGAATTGTTTCACGGGGATGGACACTGGACGGCACTGACCCCTCTCTATTCAATGGTGCTCCCTCAGATTTAGTAAATACAGTTTACAATAATCTTACCACAGTACAAATTAGTGCATACCCAGAATATTCTGAAGCACCCCAAGGCAACAAAGTCTGGCGACGGGCTTGGTTGTGTTGGCGTTTCCAACCAGTAAGAATATTCATTGAAGACTATCCCAAATCCCTTACCCAACAACAGACGACGTTTACACTGTAAACGCGTGTGCTGTACCCCAGGAAAATCAGCTGAATGTCCATGAAGTTACCGAATAAGTAAAAGGTCGTGGTATATATTTTTTTTTGTTGTTTTTTTTTTCGTGTGAAGATAAAAATAAATTTCAAACTGAAGGCTTACTCAATAATTTTTAGCAGAGTATTTGTTTATTAACTTTTACAGGAGAGTTTAAATGATTGCACATCTAAATGCATACCTACTGAATTTGTTGCGGAGGGAACTTAAAAACTTGTGGCTTGAAATACAAGCTCACTATAAAATTATGAACACAAAATTCGTTTTACAGCTCAGCTCCTCTTGGAAATGCAATGTGATTTTTAAAATATGCTTTACTTACAAAAAAAAAAAAGTATGTTTAGATTTGAAGCACTTTCAAGACGATACTAATAAAGTTTTTGAGTCAAACACAGTGGATAAAACTAAGATATTTACAGAGCTTTCCCATTTGATAAAATCTATTATAAATATCCTTGTATCGCTACAGTCTTCGCGTTGTGTCTTTTAATAAAGCATTTGACGTAGCTCCAATCTATTCAATTAAAATGAATTCCAGCCGAATGCTGGTGCTGCTGCTCTCTCTCTTTCTCTCTTCAGCTGTCACATTATCTATGTTCCACTGAATCAAGGACAGGCGGTGCAAGAGGTTGTCTATATCTGCTTGTGATTACATTAACCTCTAAAAATAATTAACGAAACCATGGTATACATAAACAGACGATGTTCGTAGGCAATGACAGTTATAGTTGATTGGCCAATGAATAAAATAGACCCTCTTGATCCTAATTCTAATATTGAAGAATTTTTTAATCAAATCCTTATTCTTGGTTACGAGTTCGAGATAAAAATGCTCAGGAAAATAACAGTTGAAGTAAAAAAAAATCTCAGGAAAAAATTTGAAAATGTTCTTTACCTGTACAAACAGTTCAAACAGCGATTACCAATGAAAAGCATTAAATGATTTTCAGTGAAAATATTTTGAGACAAGGAACTAATTATTCTTTTAAAATCCATTAACTAAGTCATAATTATACAGCAATCATATCATATTTCAATTTATTTCATTTGCTTAAATGATTCAATACTATTAGGACTGAAAAAACTTTTACTGAAATATTTTGTTATTACAAGCATGCAACTGAAGGAAATTCCTTTAGAGATGTTGCATTTGCTGTTCACCTCTTAATATGTATTAATTCAAATGCTGAAGTAGAAAGATTATTCGCTAGCGTGAATATTATCAAAACAAAATCGAGAAATATGTTGCAACTTCGAACGCTTGGGGCTATTCTCTCTGTAAAATATGGCCTGAAACAACACGATAAATGTTGCAAAGATTATTATTTGCCTGAAGCAACACTAAATAAAATCGACACAGTAGACAGTTTGCTAACTTAGAAACAAGGCAGTAATGTTGGAAATATTTAAGGATTAATCGATTTAGTATGCTAATTCAGATATATTAGCAAAGATTTAATTTTTACACTTCCTTTTCAATAAAGTAAACAAGCGGTATGATTTTTTTTTCTTGTTTAGTATTTTGAATGTTGTTTGTATCATTTATTTTTAGAAAGCAACCAATAGACTATAATGTTCGTTTGACAAAACAGTCCAAGTGTCTCGATTCAGTTAGAAGATGGTTGCCCCACAATTGGCTACAAGTAGAACATTTTGCTGCTTTTCAGAGTTGCACGTTGCTACTTTTTAAAATATTTTGGTTATTTCCAGCTATGAAATTATCATTTTTTAAAGACATAATTACTTTTAAATATCATATTAAACTATTAACTAAACATATTTGAACTAGCCTACAAGCAAATCTTGTATATATATGTATATATATATATATATATATATATATATATATATATATATATATATATATATATATATGTGTGTGTGTGTGTGTGTGTGTGTGTGTGTGTGTGTGTGTGTGTGTGTCTGTGTCTGTGTCTGTGTGTGTGTGTGGAAATCTGTGGGTGTGTTTGTTTGTGGAGTTGTTATCTAACTCCTCCTACATCGTTTTATCGATTTTGATGAAGCTTCACACGTGAATAGAACTCATGTCTGGAAAACTAGTGAATACTTAGATTGTTGAAAAAATCGATAATAGGGCCCCTGGAATGGATTCTTATATCTACTACATATAACTAATATATTATTTTTAAACATCCAAGGGAAATAACCCATTCGCTCCGGAAAGGGATCCTTATATATAGCCAAGGGAAATAACCCATTCATCTTCGTAAATTATTTCGTACAAATGAAATTGAGTATGCATATTTCTTAGTGTTTGAATTATTAGAGTTACTTTCGCAAGTTATCCAGTACAACGCTTAAACAAGTAAATAGTATTTTCCTAAACAGTAGATCCACTTATTTTGGTTAGTAACTTATTCACGAATATACCAACACTACCGCCGCTGAGGGTAATATTCTCTGCGAACGGACAAAAGCTTTTTTCAGAGTTATTTACTTTAAATTGTTATCTCATATCTAATTAGCCTGTTATTCACGATTTTAGTATACATACCTTATTAGTATTTCCTCCTAAGTTCTATATACTCTGGCGACGTATTAAAGCTCTTTTCGGGGCTACTTTATTTGAATTCTTACTCTCGGGTAATGAATTTCATGTTATTACATAACCGGCTTCACAATTTAGATATTCATAATTTATTGGGAATTCCTAAAAACAAGATCCTGTGTAAGACAGTTCGGTATTGTTGTTACTGGATTAGCGAAACAATTATGAGAACAGAACCAAGGGATATGCCCTGCTTACCCGGGAATTGCCGGGTACGTCAGCTAGTCAACTAAATATGTGGAAAATCGGTGTGTTTATTTATGACGTTGTTAGCTAACTCCTCCTACATCGTTTTATTAATTTTGATGAAACTTGACACGTGAGTCAACTTTCATCAAATGTCTGGAAATATCGTGACATACTTAGACTGTTGAAACAATCGATAATACGGCCCCTGGAAGAGATCTTAATATCTACCTCATATAATTAATATTTTTTAAACACCCAAGGGAAATAACCCATAGTACCTGCACTATATTTTTTAAACACTCAAGGAAAATAACCCATAGCACCTGCAGTTTTTAGCGAATTGTTAGTTTTTAGCGAATTCTTAGTTTTTAGCGAAGCGATCAATATTTGATTCTCACGATCAGCGGACTTCTGCATTTCACTACTCACAGTTCTCAACTGCTAAACCTTATTATTGCACTTTCTTGATTCATGTACGCTTTCAATGCCCATAACTCCGATAATTCTGCGTTTTTCCAGTTAAAATTTTTCGATGACAGTACATAAATTTTTGATTCCAGAACGTATTTAATAAGTGTGTCCCATTACAATGAACTCATACTTTGAATGCTTAAAATTCATACTTAGATTGTTGAAAAAAAATCGATAATAGGGTCCGCCCCTCCAATGGATCCTTCTATCTAACACATATTACTAATATTTTATTTAAACAACCCAAGGAAAATAAGCCATACCACCTGCAGTTTTTAGCGAAGCGATCAAAATTTGATTCTCACGATCAGCCGACCTGACCTAATTCTGCATTTCCCTACTCTGTTTTGAACTGCTAAACATTATTATTGCACTTCCTTGACTTGGATCTTAAACCTTAAAGACTTCATTCATACATTTCTCACAGACAACTCTATGTCGGATGCTCTAGAGTTGGAAATCCGGAAACTTTATTCATCTATGCACCCAACGGCAAAACCAAAAACATTGTGTATCACGAAGTCCTGCAAGACTGAAATTTTAGAACAAAGATGCCTCTCCCTCCGACAACCTCTCTCGCCAACCTATGACAACCTCTCTCCGGCAGCCTCCGAAAACTTCTCTCAACAACCTCCAACAATCTCTCCCTCCTCCAGCTGACAGTTTTTTGTACTTTTTCGCGACGGAAAATACACCTTTTGTGGCAGTTATAACTAAATTGCTTTCTTATATCTGAGTAATATGGCGTTTCAATAGAACATTTACCCCTGCGAATTACCGGGTACACTAGTTAGTATATATATATATATATATATATATATATATACATCAGATTTTGCTTGAAGTCAATATGTCATAGCTGTTCAGAAAAATTCGTAATACTGAAGTTCCGAAATCAGAATGTGGTTGTGTGTAGAGGGGTAATGGGATATAATGGCTTCAAATTTTGGCGCAAGACCAGCAATTTCAAGGGAGTAAGTCGGTTACATCGACCCCATTGCTCGACTGGTACTTATTTTAACAACCCCGAAAGGACGAAAGGCAAAGATGACCTCGGCAGAATCTGAACTTAGAATGTAAAGCCGGACGAAATGCTGCAAAGCATTTTGTCCGGCGTGCTAACGATTTTACCAGCTCGTCGCCCTCGGTAATGAGAAAGAATGAAAGCAATCAAAATTGGAAAATGAAGTGTTTCTAATTTAGGCATAAAAACAGAAATTTCGAAGTGAGGTGTTTAGTCGATAGTATCGATACCACTACTTCATTGCTATGTTATTTTATTGACTACGGAAGAGGCAAAACCAAGTTAACCCCAGCAGGATTTGAACTCAGAGTGTAGATAGTCCAAAGAAATACCTATCCTCGAACGATTCTGCCAACCCACCACCCTAATGAGACTTATAATAATTGTTTCAAATTTTGGCACAAGGCCAGCAAGTTCGGGGGTGGAGAGTAAATCGGTTACATCACCACCCCAGTACTCGACTCATCCTTATTTTATCGACCCCGAAAGGATGAAAAGCAAAGTCGACCTCAGCGGAATTTGAACTCAGAGCATGAAGACGGACGAAATGCCGCTAAGCATTTTACCCGGCGTGCTAACGATTCTGCCGGTTCGCCGCCTTAATGAAACTAATGATAATGGCATTACTAATTGATATAGTGATCTGTTTGTTTTAGGTACAGGTAAGTGCCGGATTGAAAAAAGAAAAAAAGAAAAAAAAAAAGAAACCGGCAATGTTCAAAAATAGATTTGATTATTCTGTGCAAGCGAAGAGAAATTTATGAATAGACTTCAGTGACTGCGGCCAATAACATCGTTCAGTTAACTTATGAAAATAGTATTGTAAAATAGATAACTTTCCTTATAAAAAAAAAACATGCATGTTAAAATAATTACTCCATTCATAAACTTACAAATTTCTCTTCCATAAACTTTCAAATAGAAGTTTTGTTTACTTTTCCAAATGAATTGTCATTTTGGAATTACTTTTATGTGGATCTATTTCTTTTTCTTTATTTTCCCCAAATAAGAAATGTCTTATTTTCTACAATGCAACTTCTATACGTTAACACTCTAAGGTTGCTGAGAAATGAAAATAGAAATATAACAACCTAATACTTATTCGTTTCGCTTCCATTGGATAGCCATGGCTATTTTTGCATATTCCCGTCTTCTTTTTCTTTCATTTTCAATATCCCACTTGACATATCGAGGGTCTCTGGAGTAACGTTACTTAACATGTAGCGTAGCTCGGAGACTAAGGTATCCCTACAAGCCGAGACGCTACTTCTCCGCATTGAGTGAGCACAGCTCCGGTATTATGGACATGTGATTAGAATGTCGCAGAAAAGAATCGCAAGACGGATTCTTTAAGCCGAAACAATTGGCAGGAGACATAGGGGTAGATTAAGAACAAGATGGTTGGACAAGAAGCTTGTTTCTCAACCATATGGTTCCGGGTTCAGTCCCATTGCGTGATACCTTGGGCAATTATTTTCTACCATAGCCTCGGGCCGACAAAAGCCTTGTGAGTAGATTTGGCTGGCGGAAACTGAAAAAGCCCGTCGTATATATATATATATATATATATATATATATATATATATATATACACGCATGTGTGTGTGTGTGTGTTTGCTCCCTCATCACTGTTTGACAACTGTTGTTGGTGTGTTTACTTCCCTATAATTTAGTGGTTTGGCAAAAGAGACCGATAGAATAAGTACGAGGCTTACAAAAAATAAAGTCCTGGGGTCGATTTGTTCGACTAAAACCTTTCAAGGTCGTGCTCCAGCATGGCCGTAGTCAAATGACTGAAACAAGTAAAAAGAATAAAAGTTTAGTCTAAGTTCATCACGCTTGGGAATGCAGCAGAAAGTCTCATGACGGTTGCTGCTGAAAAGATCCCATGGAGGAAGTGCCTGAGGATTCTAACCCCACAACCCTCCCAGGAGTAGTGAGCAGAGAAAATGGAGAAATGGGTGTGATTTATTTGGAATTATGGATATTGTTAGTGAAACCATATTCTCATTAACTAGCGTTCACATCAATGTGCTTGAAAATAAGAGGTAAAATTATAAACAATATTTTGAAATTGCGTATTTTACAAACAGAGAAACAGTGATCTAGACGGCATCTATTACGCTGAAGATAAGAAACTACTTCCAACTGTATAAACATATGTCTCTGTTTATAAGCATTATTTTTTCGTAGTTGACAGTAGTTTCGTTTCCTCTGTTTCTAAATTTCTCGATTGGCTAATGAATAAACTAGGTACTCTTTGTACTAATTCTAATACTTATTTTAGGATGAGACACCGATATTACGAAAATACTTGCCTATTGCTTATTGTGTGTCGTATTTTATATTTTATCTGTTTCATCTGTTTCATTCATTCGACTGCGGACATGCTGGGATACCACCTAGAAGAATTGACTTAGTTGAATGAATCGACCCCAGTACTTTTTTTTTTTTAAAGCCTGATAGTATTATATCGGTTTCTTTTACCGGACCAATAAGTTATGGGAACATAAACAAACCAATACCGGTTGTCAAGTGGTGATGGACAGACACACACACACACATACACACACACGACGAGCTTCTGTCAGTTTCCGGCTACCAAATCCATTTACAAGTCTTTGATTGGCCCAAGGCTATAGTAGAAGACATTTACCCAAGGTGTCACAGAGTGGGACTGAATCTGGAACAATGTGGTTGAGAAGCAAACTTTTTGCTACACTGCGCCTATTTGTGGACTTTTTACACTTCAAAAATAAAAAGGTTTTTCTTCGCTTAACTCTTCTTTCATAATTTATACTACAAACCATTTTGGACAATGTCCCGTAGGTTGAGGGTCACTGCGTTAAGTGATGTTTCAGCAGTGAATAGAAACACTTAGAAAAATGTCACATTTTATTTACCGTAAATAATATTGCTTTCAAATTTTGAGACAAGGTCAGCAATTTAGGGGTAGGGGTTAAATCGATTAGATCGACCCCGATGACCAATCGGTACTTATTTTATCGAACTCGAAAGGATGAAAGGCAAAGTCAACACCAGCGAAACTTGAACTCGGATCGAAATAACGCTAAGCATTTTGCCCGGAGTGCGAACGATTCTGTCAGCTTGTCACCTTAATACCGTAAACAATATTAAAAGTAATTAAACAAATATTTTAAGTCACTTATTTGCTGAAAATACACGAGTTTAATACAATGAGAATATAACTTATATCTGTCACACGTAAGTGTAAAAATCTTAAGCTTTATTTAATATCTCACATGAACAACATGAGATCAGTTATTTACTGAAGTTTACCAGTGACTTTTACTGCGACGTTGTATATTGGATTTGTTTCAGTTGATTATTACAAACTGCACTATCAGTTCAGTGTGTAACTAACAAATATTTCAATAGTTTGCCGGGTTTTCTTTTACTTCTAGGGTGTGGAATGAATTACGTGCAATCATTTAAATGTACTCTTCGCCTCACAGCTAAGCGATCCCATAATGGTCAGTATCACCGAGTGTTCCATCTCGCGCGACGCAGCAATAGCAGCAACACTCGGTATTCTTTTATTCTATCCAAAAGTTATAGCACCTTCTGTCTTTCTTGTTTCGATAAAATATAGTGCCAACTGACTGTTCCCAGCCACAAACATTTGAAGTTTTGCTCCTATGTTGGGAATCAATATTATCAACGCTAGTAAAGCAATGAATAAATGTCTTACGATTTTATTTACGTCCCACTACATTTTGGTTAGAAACCTTGCCTTTCCTCCCTCTGGAATCTATAAAATATGCACTAGTGAGTCATATACTGAGTCGATTCAACCAACTGAGACTCCACCTCTACCCATACAGAAAGCGATATTGGGTTAATGAAAGAAATCAATATTGTCAGTGTCGTAGTGGCAAATTGTAGAACTGTGGAAATAAATTCTTGAGTAGAGTCTGTGACACGATTCCGATTCCAATTGAAAACCATTTCAGTATTAAGTCTCGACCAAAGCGGCGAGCTGACAGGATCTTTAGCACGTCGGACAAAAAATGCTTAGCGGTATTTCGTCCGTCTTTACGTTCTGGGTTCAAATTCTGGCGAGGTCGACTTTGCTTTTCATATTTTGGGGGTTGATAAAATAAGTACCAGTTGAACACTGAGGTCGATTTAATCAACTTAATCCCTCACCGAAATTGTTGGCTTTGTGCCAAAATTTGAGACCAATATCAAGTCTCGACTGTTCCTGGATAAGGCTAAAGATCTCGTTTAAACTCCTCTTAAAATATGAAGTTTAGTGTTTACTAGAAAGAAACTAATATTTTCTGTTCTGTAAGAGCAATAGACAACGGAACGAAATTCCTTACTGTATTCAGTTGCGTCCTTCCACATTCTGAGTTCAACTTTAATCGAAGCTGCGTTTGTCTTTCATCTCTCCGAAGGGCAACTAAATAAGTAACAGTAAAATTTTGGAGTCGGTTCAATTAATATCTCTTTCCCTCTGCAAACACCATCGCTATATTATTTCGATGTTCATAAATAACCTCACATTCATAATTTCATTGAACTATCATAATTATTTTATTACATTAATACATCTCTTAAAAGTGCAATGTTTATTTCAATAACCATTTCAAATAACCTACTTCACACTTTCAGCACATCTTTATAAGTAAATCAATCGTTTTAAAATTGTCTGCCAATAAATTTTAGTAAATTTGTGATGTGGTGTAGGAAAATTTTAGACTTCATGAGTAGCAAGACTCCATGAAAAAATATCGGCTACATTTCACTCACATTACTCCGAAGTAATAAATGCTGCAAACGTGAAATTACATAATTTATAATCTAATATGTTACGTGCGTTGTCTTCTTAAACACGCCATATTTATTGATTTTAATGTAGAAAGAGAGCAAGTATGGCTGATCGATAAGGTACATGTTCTGTCATTAGACACTGCCCTACGATTATGTTACAAGTCTCATATAGTATACCTACAACGTAAATAAATGCAGTAGGGTAGAAAAGTCTCGTTGATACATGCAGCAGTTACATTGTAAAATTTGTGAGAGTATAAGTAGTAGACTTGTAACGTCTAATTCAATTCCTCCCGGGGAGAAAGTTATCAGCGATAGATTTTCTAAAGATTTGTCTCAAATCCGAATAACACTATATAAGCTCGGGAGTGGTCTCAAAATGAAAAGCGGATGTCATTAAAAATACTGTTGAAGTAATAAAAAAAATGTCATACGTTCCAACAATTCCTGTAATTTCATCAGATCTACTTGAATTTTAAAAATTTCATAGTGTTTGCTGTAAGATTGAAATTTACCATGTAAATTAGTCTCTGAAATGATTGGATAAAAAAAAAAGACTAGAGACATCCTGCTTCGTTCAGTGTGAACTGTATGTGAGAAATATTCACGAGGAAAGAAGGAAAAATAATTTGTATATATTTTATTCAGACTACAGGATAAATAAAACCTATTTTTATAGAGAATCTTTGTGTCAACATTTCATTTTGCCTGAAAAATATTCTCACTACATAAGTGCTTCTTTGCCGAGTCTGTAAGACTGAGGCCAACTCAAACTAAAAATTACATTTCCCTTTTGCAAACTGACATAACCTAGTTTTTTTTATTTTAATCACTTGCAAATAGAAATAATATCAGTAGTAATGTATTAAACCTGTTCGGTTTCAATATTGAAATGTCGTTGGTGGTGGTGGTGGTGTTATTTAGCCACAAGTTGGCTCTGATCAAGCAAATGTATGATCAGAGGCTTTCCAGCCATAACTATCCTGTCAGGCAGTGTTCTTCCTTTTTTCATTAAGACAAGATAAATTTGGCTGCTATTTCTAACAGATAGATTTCGTAGCGGCTGCCATGACTTGAAATATATGCGGTTCAATTCCTGCTAGAAGCATTTTAAAAAAAAATTACATTCATATTTATTTGTAATTATTTTTGCTGAAAGTATGAAACAGAGCTGAAACGTTTTAAAAATATTAAACTAAAATTATCTAATTCTATCCCAGTTTTGTGCCCATACAATATATGATATTATACTATTGAGTGGCAATGAGGTCAAAATACTGAATGAAAGAATGGCTAAATGTAATATGTATCCTCAAACTTACTGATATTGTTCTATTCTGGTCGAATCATAATATATGAGCAGATGTCAATAGCTGTTGTTTGTTAGCAACACGACACGAACAACAATTTCGTAAATGCCTTTTCATTATATGTATGTGTGTGTGTGTGTGTGTGTGTGTGTGTGTGTGTATGTATGTATATAAAATAAATAAATAAAGGTATTTTAAGTGGAACATCAAGCTTTATAATTCTGTTCTGGTTAGTTGTAAAATAAATGTCTAATTAAACCTTAAAAAATAATAATAATACAGGTATTAACAAGTGTATAGTAATATATCAGCCTATATAGTCGTTTCAACGAAGAAAATTGCTTCAAGTTGATGTCTTCGGGATAAATCATATTATTTGTACAATTGATTGATTTCTAGGTACAACAACGATATAAAACCAATCTAAGTATTCTCAGGATGCAAGTGTAGTTGTGTGTAATTGATTTCCCGGTTGGGCAGTTGTAGAGTGAATCGATTATTTAACAGCATTGACGCTAAAACTGCAGATATCAATATTCTGTGTGCATTATCCACTTTATACGGCAAACAGTGTAAGAAATGTTGATATCAAATGTTAATATTAGCTTGCATTGATATTCTGATATAGCTGTAGTAGATAGATATAGTAGTATTTCGTACATTGACAGTTTAAGCTAAACAACACAAGCCGTCGAAAAGAGGACGTCATTCTGTATCTTTTTAACATTTGATCGCTTTTCAAACACCACCGCACATTAAACTGTATTTTCTTTCTAAGCTTCATAGACACAGAGTGTTTGCACGTCAGTTTATATATATTTTTTCAAGCACATCTTTTCTTCTTTTTTTTTTATTACCTCCTCTATTATTTGTTCCAGTCGTTAGACTGCGGTCATGCTGGGGTACCGCCTTGGCGAATGTTTAGTCGAATGAATCGATTGAAGAACTGGGTTTTTTTATTATTATTATTTTAAGTCTGGTAATTATTCTGTCGATTCTTTTTTTTACCGAACCGCTATGTTACAGAGACGTAAACACACCGGCAACTGTTGTCAAGTAGTGGTGGGGGACAAATACAGACACAGACACATGCGCATACATACATACATACATACATACATACATACATTCGGCTCGAGACGATAGTAGAAATCACTTGCCCAACGTGCCACGCAGTGAGACTGAACCCGAAACCATGTGGTTGGCAAGCAAGCTTCTTACCACACATTCATTGATTTCAAATTCTGACACAAGGCAAGCAATTTCGAGTGAATGGGTAAGCTGATTATATCGACCCAGTATTCAGCTGGTACTTATTTTATCGACCCCGAAAGGATGGAAGGCAAAGTTGACCTCGGCGGAATTTAAACTCAGAACGTAAAGATGTAAGAAATGTCTCTAAGCATTTTGTCCGACGCACTAACGATTCTGCCAGTTCGCTGCCCTCTTCTGTAAATAATTTAGGCACGAGACTAGCAATTTAGAGAGAATGGGATTAGTCGATAGCATCGACACGACCACTTAACTGATACTTCCTTTCAAGGAGCTCGAAATGATGAACTTCCCTTTCTTGTATCACCTAAATGTCTGGATGTTTTGCGTTCTTGTACCATTCTGTATAATATATTTCCTCACATTTCCTTGCCTTCTCTTCTTGCTCACTTTCCCTCCACTTTTCACTTCACTGTGTCCCTGTCATTTTTTCTCGCCCCTCCTTAATTCTTTTTTCCCTCTGCCTCTACCTCTCTCTCTTCTCTTCCCCCACGTGACCGGTGTTCGGCCAAGTCTGATCTTTCTTTTTTGGCCGGCCGTTGTACTTGCAACATCGATATTCTTCCTTGTGCCTTTGAAATCTTGTATCCCTGCCGTAAGGCTTCATTTCCACACACGCCAGCTTAATTTAATTCGTCCTTAGTCGAAAGACATCTGTTGTTATGTCCTGTTATTATTTATTATTTTTTTGTATTTGTGTAACATTGTTCATTGTTTTCCGTCCTTGTGTTTGTATACATTCGCTGCTTTCTTCCAAGGAATCTAATGCTCTTAGCTTAGTTTTTCCTTGGGGCTGGCCAGATTGGAGCAATATCGAGAATAACCAGCCGAAATTGCAAAGATAATCTGGATCTCGACTGAGGAAAGAAAAAGCGAATGACCTATCCATGTTCTTTGTATCGTCTATCTGGATGTTTTGTTGTCCCTTTCTTGTATCACTTAACTGTCTGGATGTTTCGCGTTCTTGTCCCATTTTGTATTATATATATATATATATATATATATATATATATATATATATATATATATATATATATATGTGCGTGTATGTGTGTGTGTGTGTGGGTGTGTGTGTGTGTGTGTGTGTGTGCGTATGTATGTACGTATGTGTGTTGTTTGTCATCCCCACGTCTGATAACCGGTGTTGGTTAGTTAACATCCCACGTAACCTAGCGGTTCGGCAAAAAACACCAATATGATAAAGTATCTATCTTACTAACAAATAAAATCGATTTGTTCGAATAAACCCTTCAAGGCGGCACCCTAGCAAGACCGCAGTCGAATGACTGTAGGTTAATAGAAGATTAAAAGTGAAAGAAGATTAAAAGAATATATATATATATATATATATATATATATATATATATATATATATATATATATATATATATATAAGAATTTAAGGATTGGAAAAAACGCATGTTATAATTGCATACTTTATTCCTACACATGTTTCAAAGGATTACAACCTGTGTGATCCATAGGGATCTTTGATATTAAAATTGTAACCTTCTCATCAGGGAAAGCATGCGTTTTCTCCAATCCTTAAATTCTTAAATATACTCAAATACCCAAAATTTCAAGGAGTTCCTGCCTTAAAAACAGGAGCTAACCACAGTTATTTTGTGTTCTTTGCTACATTGGTTTCTATTAACACATTTATTCTATCAGAAGAATTTTTATTCATTAAGATAGAAGAAATACACATAATTATATATATATATATATATATATATATATATATATATATATATATATATACATATATACACACATACGCACGCACACACACGCACACATACACACACATACACACACACACACACACACACACACACACACACACACACATATATATATATATATATATATATCGTGGTACTCCGTCGGTTGCGACGACGAGCGTTCCAGTTGATCCGATCAATGGAACAGCCTGCTCGTGAAATTAACGTGCAAGTGGCTGAGCACTCCACAGACACGTGTACCCTTAACGTAGTTCTCGGGGAGACTCAGCATGACACAGAATGTGACAAGGCTGGCCCTTTGAAATACAGGTGCAACAGGAACAGGAAGAAAGAATGAGAGAAAGTTGTGGTGAAAGAGTACAGCAGGGTTCGCCACCACCTCCTGCCGGAGCCTCGTGGAGCTTTAGGTGTTTTCGCTCAGTAAACACTCACAACGCCCGGTCTGAGAATCGAAACTGCGACCGCGAATCCGCTGCCCTAACCACTGGGCCATTGCGCCTCTACACACACACACGCACACACACACACACACACATATCTATATCTATATCTATATCTATATATATATAAACATATATATGTTTATATATATATAGGGGTTGGACAAAATAATGGAAGCACCTCAAAATTTCGAACAAATTTATTTTAATATAGGATAGGACCACTTTGGCAGTAATTACAGCTTGAATTCTACAAAGTTTGAATTGTTTCCAAAGGAATTTTTGTCGATTCTTCAGCTAAAACAGTCTCCAGTTCTTGTAGTGATGATGGTGAAGATATCGACTCCTTACTTGTTTTTCTAAAATGCACCATAAATGTTCAATAATATTGAGATCTGGGGTCTGTGGTGGCCAGACAAAATGTTCAACTTCACTAGAATGTTCCTCGTGCAATTCAATAGCAACTTTAGTTGTGTGAATTGGTGCATTATCATCCTGAAAGATTGCGTTCCCTCTAGAAACAGTTCCGCAACCATAGAATGAATTTGATCTGATGAAATGCTTAAATAGTTTTGACTATTAATTCTGCCATGAAGAGAAACCATTGGGCCGGCGGATTTCCAAGATATAGCCCACCAGATCATCACAGATCCTCCTCCATGTTTAACAGTTGGAAGAAGGCAGTATGGGTCAAATGCTTCTTTTGGCTGTCTCCACACCCATACTCGGTTGGTTGGCAGAAATAAGATAGAGGATGACTCGTCCGAGAAAATAACATTCTTCCACTGCTCTAGGGAGCAATTCTGTAGGTTTTTACTCCACTCTAAACGCTTTGCAAAGTTTGTTTTTGTAAGTAGTGGTTTTCTGATGGCAGCCCTCCCGTGAAATCCGGCTTTGTGCAGTTCCCGGCGAACAGTTTTTGTGGAAACTGGCTTTACTCCATTTTCCACAGCAAAAGATTCAGAGAGCCTACCACCGAAATTAACTCTAGCTTTCATATCTTGATGCAAAGCCCTGATCATGTTTACAAATTTTGGGGGGCAGCCTATTTTCCTTACATACATACATACATACATACATACAAAAATGCCCCGTTGATATTGTTGAAATTACAATGAAAGAGCCTTGGATCTAGGTTAGAAACTGGTTCCTTCTCTATTGGCAAGAAATCTTGAAATGAAACCGAATAATGACATGCATACATCCTTTCTAATTTCGCCCTGTGTTTTGTTCGTCTTAACCTCACGAACTAATGTTCCGTTCCATTTTGTATATTTGTTGTCATCCTGTCTGGACACCAAACTCCGGTGACGCTACGGTATGTACGCATTTCTGTTAATTAATACACCAAAAAGAGTATGATGACCTTGTTTGCACTTTTCACAGTGTTTTATGTTTTCCGTGCTTAATTTTCCTTCTCTCTAATGGTAACGCCATGCAATATTTTTTTCATTCTACTTTTGCTTTCAGCAACCACATCCTTTGTCTCTCTTTCTCTTCCTCCCTCTTTCTGTTTCTCGCTCCCCCTCTCTCTAGCACTTCCCCGTCTTACCCTTTCGCGCTCCAATCTATTCTCCCCTTCCACTTCTCTATTCGATTGCAACCTTACCACAATACCTTTACGTCTTATGATTCTAATCCCATTGCCCAGCCTTCTTCGTTCATTTTGCTCTCTGACCTGCTCCAGATTGTCTTGTTTCCTCCTCTCCCTCTTTCTCTCCCTCGCTTTCTCTCTCTCTCTCACTCACTGTCTTTCTCTTTCTCTCACCCTATCTATCTATCAATCTATCTATCTATCTATCTATCTATCTACCTACCTACCTACCTACCTACCTACTTATTTCAACCCCTCTCTTTTTCTATCTATTTATCTATCTATCACGCTCTCTCTCTCTCTCTCTCTCTCTCTCTCTCTCTCTCTCTCTCTCTCTCTCTCTCTCTCTCTCTCTCTCTCTTTCTTTCTTTCTTTTGTTGGAGGACTAACTCCCAGCTACCCACTCATTTTCTCTTAGCATTACACTTCGTACAGTCGTTACTAGTTAATCTTTTTATCTGTTTTGTTCGTCCTAACCTAATATTTAGTTTAATTTTGCACATTTGTCGTTCAGTCTCGACATCGAAACTCAGTCGCGCTGAGGTGAGTGTGCAATTCGGTTGATAAGTGCACCAAAATTGCTTTGATCTTCAGTCTACGGTCGATGAAAGAACATGGTAAATTTGTATTATGTCATGATGCATATATATATATATTATGATAAATAAGTATTCGTTAAAAATCTGCAATTTACTCCAGCGCAAATTCAATCTTTTCACTACCTCTGATCATTCTGGAGACATCTTTTTTGTTGACTGAAGAATCACACGTAGCGAGAAAACCTGAGTAGCAGCAGAATGGTTCATCAGAGTTTTTCAGATTAAATGGATTCTTCTATATGTATTGAATATCATTTCTGTTGTTTGAAATCTCAACTGTTTGCCCCTCTCTCTCTCTCTCTCTCTCTCTATATATATATATATATATATATATATATATATATATACATATATATATATATATATATATATATATATATATATATATATATATATATATATATAGCTAGCTCGCTATCAATCTATCTTATGCGTATATGTGTGTATACGTAATTCAATACTAATAGTAAAGCATAAATTCCTACTAATCAATCAATCAAAGATTTTAACACTATAATTAATTAACTGTATGTAGTAATTATAAAGTTTTTGTTATATTTTGATGTAGCATAGCCGAATGATTGAAATGTTCGCTTTGCAATCATGAGGTCCTCGGTTCGTTCTTATTGTAGAGCAGCTTGAACATGCATCTTTTACTGTAGCTTTAGGTTGATCAAAGCCTCCTATGTGAAATTGTGTTGACGCAAAGTGAGTGGAGAGCTGTTGGATAGATTGTACTTATAATTTAAAGGTACAGTCTTGTCATATACTGATGGTCACTTTAATGGTACACGTGTATGCGGAATACTTGGTCACTTATACGATAATTTCAATGAGCAGATAGTTCAATATGATACCAGATAGTTCAGACAGTGCGTGTGCGCGCGTGATTGTCCTCCACCACTGCTCGACAAGTGGCGTTGGTTTGCTTACGTCCCTGTAACTTAGCAGATCGGAAAAAGGAGACTAATAGAATAAGTACTGAGGTCGATTTGTTCGACTAAATATTTCAAGGTAGTGCCAAACATGGCTGCAGTCCGGAGACTGAAATTAGTAAAAGATGAAAAATGAAAGATAAGCTTATATAGATCTCTATTAGCTCTGGTTTTTCTTTACCGGAAACATTGGGAAATAAATATCTCCTTGAAAAAGTTGCCAGTTTGTCTCACGTAACATTTTTAGGTTATCTGACATTAACTTCTGCTAAGCATACTGGAAGTACACTGCTATACTAAGTACAGTGAGGGAGCCTCTGCGTTGTCGCTTGATATATTAGAAATAACAGTCATATCTATCTGCCACTATAGTCTTAAAAAAGGAAGGACACATTTTAAATTATATTTCAAAATCATGTTTATGAATCTAAATAATATCCTTATTACTATTCTGATTTAAACACATGATTTTGGAATATAATTTAAAATATTTGTATTTCCTTGTATATATTTTTGCCTGCTTGATCACAGCTAACCTGAGACCCGGCAGTAGTGACTCTAAGATAAGGTTAGTTTAGTATAACCTAATACCACATTCTCTTGAAGACTTTATTCACGCTTCTCTTTTCTACTTTCTTATCAATTATAGATTTTTAAAACTACAATGTGGATGTCATAAAATACTAAAAAATTAAAGTACCTTTGGTTTTCGACAAATCTTATACAATTCATTACCTAAATCCGAAATGTTGTTCATGATGCTGATAAAGTAAGTAACAATGAATACTCGTGCGTTATATATCCAGATTCTGCTTTTTCTTTCTTTTACTTTGTAATCCAATAAAACATGTTAAAATGTATTACATCCTCAACTAAACTGAGAAAGGTATTACTTTCTAGAAAAGTCTATTTCCGTTTCGTTTCCGAAGAGAATTATATTTTGAATTATTTTGAATGATTCCTTAGAAATATTTTGGTTATATTACACTTCCATTTTATGAAGAAACATTTTTTCTAATTGCTAGGGTAAATTTTTTGTTATTTTCTAAATCTTGCTTCTTAAATTGCATTACACCTTTCTTTTACGCTTCTAATCTCTGGACAAAGCTGCCAAAATATGTAAGTTTTTCTTAGAGCTAAGCATACGGCTTTCATGGTTTATGTCCCTTGAGTTTCTACAAAAGCATATACTTTGTAATTTGTGACAACTTTCATTTGTTGAAGATTTCGAAGAATACAAACAATAGAAATAACAGAGAAGTAACTCCAACTCTGTCAAAAAGGAGAAGGCTAAACAGTTTTAAGAACATACATACATCTTAGATAAACAACTTCTGTCACTTAACACTGTAATAGATATATCTGTCATATACAAAATCAGCTTCTTACTACTTAAATTTCAGGAATTCTAGCTGAAACGTCCGTCCATCAAATGCATCGAAAATAGAGCAGATATTGTTCTCTGAGACGCAAAGCTGCTTACTGTTGTGAAGGTCATTGATCCAGTTAATGCAAATGTCACATCAGACGTTTGGGAAAATAAAATATCTTCATAATATTCATTGATGTTGTAAACGTGTTGACTTTGAGAAGCTTTTCAAAGAAACAATTGAAACAATTGGCCTGGACTCGACTAATTCAATGTATTATCACTATTACAGTTAAAAATATATAAAAATTCTCGAAATTCACATTTTCATTCAAGTTTTGACTATGTTAATACCAGTAAACAATCTTCTTAATAAATGAAGAAGCCGCAATCATGCTTGTACCTACATATTCGAAACACACACACACACACACACACACACACACACACACACACACACACACACACACAAACATGTATATACATACATAACACACGCATACATACATATATACCGACATGTATATACATACATGCACACATACATGTATGCATGCATACATACATACATACATGCATACATACATACATACATACATACATACATACATACATACATACATACGCACACCTACATAACACTCAGCTGCTCATTTTCCATAAATATGGTAAGAAACAATTGAAACAATTGGCCTGGACTCGACTAATTCAATGTATTATCACTAGAAGCATTTCGTCCGTCTTAATGTTCTACGTTCAAATTCCGCTGAGGTCAACTTTGCCTTTCATCCTTTCGGGGTCGATAAAATAAGTACCATTGGACTAGTCTCCTACTACAAAGATTTCAGGCCTTGTGCCTTTAGTAGAAAAGATTATTAAAGTTACAAGATATGCACCTTCCCGCTTGAATCAAATTATGGTTAATCTGGGATTATTGTAGTTCCATTATAAAATAAGCTATAGATCAGTGATTTTTAACCAGGGTCGATATGGTCCTTGGGGGTTCATATAAGATTTTGTTGTTGAAATTTATCGACAATAAATTGTTTATACTTCTGCAATATTTTAACTTTTTTTAAAATTCAATTCCTAATAATATTTAATTATAAAAATATAATAGGATTTTTTTAAACAGTGAAGGACTAAGATTGCCCATCCAGGTAAAATAGGAATCAACGGGGTGTGTAGGTAAAAAAAAAAAATGGTTGAGAAACACTGCTATAGATAATTCTGATGTCTGGGACAATAAAACTTTAAAAGGAAAATGATTGAACAAAAAGATTATGTAGAAAACAAGACCATTTTTATACTAAAATTCCTGACAGGAAGGAAAAAACATACATATATATATATATGTACGTATGTACATGCGTACATACGCGCGCACATACATACATACATGTATGCATGCATTCTACAGGACGGTAGCGAACCTCATAAAACACTCACCTACTGATGACATTCCACGAGGTCCCAGAATGAATGGACTGCATACCACAACAAAGCCCTTTAAAAGGAGCGCTTTATCAAAAACTAGAAAAACTTATGCACAAGCATGTCTCGTAAACTTAAGGATGATACTAAAAATAGCATTAAGTATAAGCCTTTCTTGCATTCGGCATATTTCGAAGGCTATACTTCTGCAGTCAAGAGTAGGAGATTTGCAATTTATCTAATAAATGAAAAAAAGATCCTCTAAACCTCCAAGATCTGACCGGTTGTAATAATCACAATATCTGGGTCAACAAAAATATGCAAGCTCTTGAAATTTAAAGGCTGAATGGTTGCAAGAATGACAAAAAGAATAAAAGCACATTTAAAAAAATCATGTAATATCCTTTCTTAACAATATTCCTATCGATCAGGTAGCTGGTTAATATCCTTATATTCCAGTCAAGAGAATGCGCATATACATACATACATACATACATACATACATACATACATACATACATACATACATACATACATTCTATATACATGCATGTAGAGATACATAAATTACTAACTTCCACTTCGGATCTATGTTAGAAACTAGTTCTTTCTCTATTGGCGAGAAATTTTGAAATAAAACTGATAAATGACATACATACATACATACATACATACATACATACATACATACATACATACATATAAAAGAAGGATTCTTTCCTTTACAACCTTGCTACCTAGTAGATGACCAGTCAAAATTTAGAACTCAATATACATATGCTTCAGAACGAGTACAGAGCAGTAATAGGAGATTAGAATGATGAATGAATAAACAATCATGTTATGAACTTCATTAGTTTACAACTGTTTCTGCGATAAGATGCAATGCACTCAAAGTTAAATGCTTAAGTATCAGTCTATAGCTTCATCGGAGATTTAAATATGAAGTGCAGATTTATTTGGAAGAACGTTTACATTTGTATTTACAAAGAAAAGCACTACCAGTGAAAAAGGATATGTTCTCCCAAATAAAACTGCACTTCATGTTTGAAGCTCTGATGGAGTTATAGGGTGATAGACAAGCATTCAACTATGAGTGCATTGCATCTTATAGCCGATATAGTTGTAAAATAATGAAGTTCACCGGATTGTGATCATGATGAAGCATCCATCATATGTATATTTTTAATCTAGTGTAATTTTATCGATTTATTTTTATCAAACCTCTAAATGACGGGCATACACAAACATAAATATGTACATGGATACAGACACAAACGCAAAAATGCATACGCACACATTCATACACTATATATATATATATCTTTTAAATTTGTTCACGGGAAACGTTTTGAATATGCAAATAAAGATTATATTCCATTATGCCGGCCACGGTCCAATAATGCTGACTGGTGGACCAGTTTTTTGGAGTTGCATCGAGCTGTACCGATATAATGCAGGATAAATATAGTAATAACAACAACAATCTTTGGATGGAATTTATAAACATCTAATGCATTGCAACGCACGTTTCCACAAAGCACATGTCGCTTGAGAACACAGTCCGTATTCCTGGGATGATTACAGTGTAGTCCTTAGTATCCATGGGCATCGGGTAGATCATCTTCATGAATTCATTTCTTCAGGCGATATAACATTAATGTGTGTTTAACTGAGGGTTGTTTATCCCTTTTAACCAGTGAGAAGGTTGATTGACTTATGTGGGTATTTCTGGGTGTATTTGGTGATGGAAAGAGAGGAATGAATGGTAGTTATATGGTTATTATATGTGTTGGACTTATTTTATTATATGACGTTGGACTTATTTTGCTATTCAGTCTGCAGATGTCAAGGATGAGTAGTACATTCCTTTGTTCGATCTCATTTAAGGCATGACTCTCCTCAATAAATTCTGCAGTAAACAGGTCAGCGGGTACACCCACTACAGCCATCAGCTGTTGGAGTTTATTGTCTGAATTGATAAATAATACTTTCTTAGGGCGACCTTTTAATTACTTCTGATGATACAGTGATACGGTGTACAGTATCCAAAATGCTGGTTGGTTTGTTTATTTGTTTGTGTTTCTTTTCTGTTCTATAATATGCAGAGGGCGGTTCATATTATTCCGTTTTAAAATGTTTTTTTTCAAATTCCAGAAACAATGTTTTGTTTTTATGTTTACATGATATGATCCCCTCGGAGTGTCTATTATGATTTCCAGAGTTTCTTCTAGGCATAAGTTACTTGCCCGTGATGCTCTGTTGTATAGGTGCAGCATTTTTTATAATAGACCGGTGGGCCGTATACTCCACTCCATTTTATTTGAGCCTCCAGGCGAGGTTCGATAGTAATGGGGAGTGCTTTTGTTTATATATATATATATATATATATATATATATATATATATATATATATATATTTACTTATACATTCTTATATGTATTTCATGGTCGTTTCTGTTTCTCTTTATTATCAATGATTACACCTTTATAGAATGCTCAAGATAACATCTTAATATTTTTCCTTTGCCTATTTTTTCTCTTTCCCCCAGTATTTGTAGTATTTGACTATATATACATATAAGACTGGATGTATTTATATGCACATGTATATGTCTGAGTTGATACAACACTACGGTTGGCAGTTTAGAACTCTTACCTTGGCTAATGCACCAAAAATTAGATATCAGTATGGTCTATGGTCAAATCCTTAAACCAGTGATACAAAGACTGGTATTGTATAGTTTATTATTACTAATTTGTTGTTGCTATTTTTGTTGTGTTGTTGTTGTTGTTGTTGTTGTTGTTGTTGTTGTGTTGTTGTTGTTGTTGTTTTTGTCGTGTTGTTGTTGTTGTTGTTGTTGTTGTTTTTGTTGTGTTGTTGTTGTGGTTGTTGAGTGAGATAGCAGCGCATGTCATCAAAGTGATACCGGAGTAAAATATTCGAAGCCCAATATACCCATCATGTCTACCCGTCTGATAAGGGTACTCCAGGTACATGCATCACAACCATATGTGCGTAACATGGTAATCTCATATCATAAGATAAACAGCACATGACCTTACAGGTGGGACCCAGTTAGAATTTTCTTCAGATCGAGTAGCCCATCCCGTTTAGAAGTTCCCTGAATAAGGGTTGTTTAAGGATGTTGAACGAAACATCTACCTTTCCAGAGGTGAATTACTCAATCCCCAAAGAATTCCTCTCAACACATGGCTGTGATGCTTCCCCACTGCTTCTGCTCGTGATCAGAGATGCACATATCGTCAGTCACCAAGGGACATGTTCAACTGGTTATGGTCAAACAACTGACAAACAAGTCTGTGAACGGAATATCTTTTATACCAAGACAAAACAATGTACATGATAACACTTCCAATCAGATAAGATCAGAAGCCATAAAAGCCAGTGCCTGGCATTATTATTATTATGGTGGTGGTGGTTAAATAACCAGATATTGTTCTGATAACACTCATTTTAGTGACTGTTTCATTCAAGATCGTGCAATCTTTTGTTTCTGCATATCCGACGATATTAACAACACTAGCGAATAACAAAAACAAAAAAAACATTGGGGCAAGTAAAATAAAATGAAGTCAATAATGAATTTTATAATTGCTTTAAAAGGGCAAGAAAATAACTGCTACAAAATGACATAAAAATGAATGCTGATTATATAAATTAAGTGAAAATATTCTGAGATGAACTTCATACAAGAATTTAAGTATTTCCCGGTAAAACAATTACGTCATCAAGCAACGCTACTATCATGCAAGAGGAGTGTTTGCTGATTAAAATTTTGTTGCAGAAGTGGGAGCAGTGTAGAAACAACAATAAACAAACAATAAATTACAGTAAATAAAGCACGCATTGCCATAACATTTATGACATCACGTTCTATAACAAACCTATAGAAGTCATTATGTTAGCTCGCAGTAAAGTTAGTCGTCTACATCTAGCTGCCACGGTAACTATGACTGGAGCAAGTTATTCTTATCGAAGTCTTTTCAAAAGAAAGCTTGTTAGTTCCTAATACTACGGATGTAAGACAGACTATATTCAACTACCAATGATAAGAAACCTACGAAGTTGATATTGATGGTGATTAACTCTACCAGTGGTTCTTAAATGGGGTTCATATGACCCTTGGAGGTCAATATAAGATTTTATTATCAAATTAGGTTGGTTATACTTCTGCAATGCACAAAATATTTTAACAATATTTTTTAATACAATTCCTGATAAAACTTAATTATAAAAATATAAATGGGAGCTTTTAAACGTCGAATGGCTATTAGGGTTCACCTGAATACAATAAGGAGTCCATGGGTCAAAATATGGTCGAGAACCACTGAGCTATTCAGTGAGTATTAAACCCTCGTTTATGCCAATAAACGTGGAGGTGCAATGGCCCAGTGGTTAGGGCAGCTAACTCGCGGCCATAGGATCGCGGTTTCGATTCCCAGACCGGGCGTTGTGAGTGTTTATTGAGCGAAAACACCTAAAGCTCCACGAGGCTCCGGCAGGGGATGGTGGCGAATCCTGCTGTACTCTTTCACCACAACTTTCTCTCACTCTTACTTCCTGTTTCTGTTGTGCCTGTAATTCAAAGGGTCAGCCTTGTCACACTGTGTCACGCTGAATATCACCGAGAACTACGTTAAGGGTACACGTGTTTGTGGAGTGCTCAGCCACTTGCACGTTAATTTCACGAGCAGGCTGTTCCGTTGATCGGATCAACTGGAACCCGCGACGCCGTAAGCGACGGCGTGCTAACAATGCCAATAAACACCTTTTGTTTATAAACAATTGTTAAACAGTTACTTGAAGATACAAGGCAAAACAATGGGGGATGGAGAATGAACTTCTGGATCAATTGCATTAGCGATTATTATCAAACACAAACAAGAGAATAGCTATTCTTTCCAACAAAATTTGAAAAAATATTACAGAAATGTTGGACGGAGATAAGCAAAAAGATAAATCTTGAATATAAACTGATCCTTCTCAAACAGGAGTTAAAAGCTGTTAATGAAAAACTTCACCATCAGAAAATAGTAGCTGAAAGACAAATAATCCACAAGAAATCCCGTTGAAATCAAACAGCTGTCTACAGAGAGAGGTGAAAGACAATAAAGAAAAATCAGAGATAAGGATTCATTCCGGAGTAAATCAGGAGAGAGAAAAATGAACTTAAGTGAAATACCGCGTAGCTAGAATAAAGTATTATTCTAGCATTACAATCTTAATTATGTATTATCAATAATGATATACGTCATTGAGACTTTGATTGAGAAGAATAAAAAAAAACGGATTACTTCGGTGACTGCTACTAATACAAAAAACATTGACTTTTTGATTTCATCAATCTCTTCTATCTGTGTTTGTGTGTGTGTGCGTGCGCGCACGCGCGTGTATGTCTGAATGTGTGTGTGTGTGTAAGAAGTTAAAATGGCAAGGAAGTAAGAAAACTATGTCATGAACTTCATTTGCTTACACCCTATAACTTCATCGGAGCTTCGAAACTGAAGAACAATCTTATTTGCGAAAACATTTACATTTATATTTAAATGTGTGTGTGAGGGGTATACGAGAGGTGTTCATTGAAGATTTCCCCAAACCCACTTCCCAAAGATTGGGATAAACGAAACTTGGTATAATTATTATTCTTTCTCTACACAGCCACCACCAATGGTGATACACTTCTCCTATCACTTTATGCAGCTGTGAAGACCTCGTCTGTGGAAGTCTGTATGTTACATCTGGAGCCAAGAATTTACCGCGGAAATAAGTTTATCATCATCTGAAAAGTGCTTCCCGTTCAAAACAGATTTCATGGTTGGAAAGAGGTAGAAGACAAATGGTGCGAGGTCGAGAGAGTAAGGGGGACGAAGAAGGATTTCATAACTGCAGGAGTGTGCTTTCATCTGGGCAACATGTATATTGTGAACTGGGATGTTGTCATGAAGGAGGTGGACTCTTTCGGTCAGCATACCACACCTCTCTGCTTTGGTGGCATTTCGCAATTTTTGCAGCAGAGAATCATAATATGCCCTGTTAATTGTGGTATCCTTTGCCAGAAAATCCATCATCACTACACCGCGCTGGTCCCAAAAGACTGTGGGCATCACCTTGCCTGCTGAGGATTGGACACGAGCCTTCTTTGCAGGTGGTGAGTAATCGTGCTTCTGTTGCTTCGACTGGACTTCAGTCTCAGGATCATACTGATGGACCGATGTTTCATCTTGCGGAAAAAGTTCTCATTTTCTTGGCACCTTGCCAAAAGAGTCTGGGAGCAATTGACTCATTTCTGCTCCTGAAAATGTGTGAGCATCTGGGGAATCCATCGTGCAGACAACCTCCACATATGTAAATGGCCGTGAATGATTTTTTCCACGGACCCTACACTTATCTTCACTTCTTGGGCTAGTTGCTGAATGATTATGCGGTGATCCTCCAAGATGGCAGCTTTCACTTTATGGATGGTGTCTCCACCGATGCCCGACCACATTTAAACTGGGGATGCTAGTGCTTGACTATGCCGTATGATGGTGCATCGTAACCATAAACCTCTTTCATCTCATCGAAAGTTCTTGGTGTACGACCTTTCAAGTATAAGGACCTGATCACTGATCTGCATTCAACTGCCTCCATTATAACACCTTAGTCCACTTAGCAGCCGCAAAAGACAAATAAATACTTGTGGAAAGTTACAACTTATAATGTGACTTGTAGAAACATGTATGATTATACCTGTACAAGTTCCGTTTCCTGCAATAAATGGAAGCAAGTCAGGGGTAATCTTTAATGAACCCTCTTCGTGTGTGTGTGTGTGTGTGTGTGTGTGTGTGTGTGTGTGTGTGTGTGTGTGTGTGCGCGTGTGCGTGCGTGTTTGCGCCCGTGTCTATGTACTAAGATAGTTGGTATTAGAGGAACAAATCCGATGCCGAATAATAAATCTATGCAGCGAAGTACTACCAGTCAACTGCGCATCATAATCCAATGTATAAAATATATACAGTCTATCAGAACACCTATTCCTGCAGTAATCGCTGTGATTGTAACAAGATAATTACAGCCAAGCAAACAATTGAAAAGAAAGAAATTAGGGGTTGTGCTGAGTAACAGAGAATCAACAAACTGCTACGTTAGCCGTGCGACTACATTGAAGAAATTTAGCTGGAAGTTAGCTACATTATCAGAAAGCATATGATTCTGTTGCTATTAATGGATACGAGAAGTTCTTCTTTCGGGTATCTCCCGGCATAAACTCGCTCCAAAGTGTAGGAAAAGGGTGAATAATGATTCGTCGGAGAAACTGACATTGTTGCATCAAGCCATTGACCACTTCTGATAGTGTAGACCAGTGTTTCCCAATCTATTTCCCCCCACTATAACTTTCCAGAAAAATGTATAACTCCATTGGTGGTTGGGAAAAAAACAACTTTATTTTTAATATTTAATATTTATATACTTCCCTTAAAGAAATATCCACACTAGAGCATTAAAATAACGCTATACTGTAGCAAACAGTTTTCACTCTGTATCCTTGACTGGAGGGATTGATTTGGCTAAGCTGATTATAAGTGTAATATATTTGCTGTGAACAAAACAAAAAAAAAAAAAGATTTTCACAATCCTATTAAAAAAATTTTTTTAATGTTTGATCCCAAGCTCCACCACAATTTTCGCAGGCCCCACCGATAGGACGTATGGTACATTGAGACTCACTGCAATAGATTCACATTGGGACTCTGCTATACACTCACATTGGGACTCACTGCTATAGACACACCATTTATTCCCCGTTTATCAATGTTGATGAGGGATCGGAGAGGTTTTAGCAGTTGCAGCCCTCCCGTGGTATCCAGTTTTATGACTTTGGGGGACACAATGCTGGTAACATGGTGGTTTAGCTCTGCTATCTCTTTTGCTGCTGTAGCCTGATGGCTTTTAAACACAATACGTTTCACTGCCCTGCAGTCCTCTGTGATCTTTGCCTTCCTTCAAACATTATGCTCACCTGAGCTGGTTTGGTATGTGTGTGTGTGTGTGTGTGTATAGTATATATACATATACAAACATTTATCTATCTGCCTGCTTTCTCTCCCCATATGTTGCTTACGTTGTGTCACTTTATGTCCTGTAATTTGACGATTCGATTAATAGTGATCAATAAAATAAGTGGCAGATTGAACCTAGTGCTCGTATCTTTGTTATCGACTAAGCTCTTAGCGGTGCCTCACCATCGCTGCTGTCCAGTGGTTGATACTTGATAAGTTGTAAAACTGTATAAACATATACATCTATAGAGACAAAAAAAATGTATAAATATATATAGTGGGTTGTATAACATTATGCATGTATAGACACTCGCGCACGCACGCACACACACAAACACACCTATGAAATGCTGTTTTATATATTCACACGAAATAAACAATGTCTCTAAAAACTGACTCAATCAACAGAGGTAAGTAAAGCGCGCGTGCACACATACACACACATACACATACATACTTATATACACACACAATTCCCGTTCTATAAAATCAACATAAGCATATATTTTATCTGCTACGATTTTCACTATAATTTTTGTATTGTGGAACTGAACTCAAAGCGCGCGTGTTTTAATATCGTTAGATGTAATTTATACATTGGACTTGAACAGCAACGGAAATTATACCTGTCTTACATCAAAGAAGTACCCGTTTATTGAAATTATACACTGAATTCCATGCGTAAAATTAGCATGTTTATAATGAATTGGAAATCATTTACTTTTTATAATTAATAATTAACATTTATAGTTTTAGTATGGGTACATACCGCCTACCTTGTCTACCCAGACGGTATATTCTTCCTCTATCCATCCATCTATCCTTCCTTCTATCCATTCCTCCCACCATCCGCCCTCCCACCCTTCCTCTCTCCCTCCATCAATCCATTCATCCATCCATTCACACATACATACATACATACATGAAACTCATATGCAGCATTCTTGTTTCGCATAGCGTTGATTAAATATATATTTATTTATCAATTTCTCAATTATATATATATCAATTTCTGTACATATTGTAAATTCCAACGTATCTTTGGAAATTTATTCTCTGCATAAATCAATAGGGGGTTTAATAGTCATATGAAATATATAATCACTTAACAACTGCCGAAGGATGCAATATATGATCCTATATACTCCTGTCTGGCCTCATATCGAGATTATTTTCTCTATGAATTAAGAAATGAAAATACAATGACGTGGCTAAAAGTTTATATAGTAATGATTTCAAGCGTTATCAATTCAATGAGATTTTCAGGTTAAGCATTGATTTATAGAGAAATGAAATGGAAATTAGCGCACATATAATGTTTATTAAATGTAGAGCAACAAAAAGTCTTGAATCCGTTCACTACTGCACAACATATCAATCATTATTTATTTGGTAGCATGCAATACAGAAGTGTATATAGCATTTGTGTTATTAAGAATTTTCGTAACGCGACGATCAGAGAAGCGAAGCGTAGGAGAGTAGAGAATGTCTACGCCATTATACAGTACAGGAATCAACTTTGGTTCCATGAAAATGTGTCAATATGGTAAGAGGTAAATCTCCCATAATCATACCCAACCATCCTAGATACTCAAAAAAGACGGAATGATCAAAGTTAGTTCAACGTGAGCCTAATCAACAACAGATCTGATTTGGTTAATATTTCTAACAGCGAATTTGCTGCATATGATAAAATATCGGCGGCATTAATTCTTGAGTTCCAATACCGCCAAGACTAACTTTGCTTTTCAACATCTCGAGGTTGATAAAATAAAGTACCTGGCCAGGGCGATAGATTGGCAGTATTTGATTCGGTTCATTGCGTTCTGAGTTCTTTGTCTGTAAATTTAATCCGGCATCCAGTTTAATCCCGCTAGCTAATCCTTAGGTACAGTAAACGAGTTTACTCATTAACAAACATTCATACCAAGCCTCTGGTTCGAGGATAATTTCCTTCCTTCCTCTTCTAAGCCAATAACAAAAGAAAAGGAAAAAAATCAATCATAAGCATTGCTTTTTCTGGTTTAAAAATCAAAATCAAATTAAAACATAGTCAGGTGAGATTTCGCTGATAGTTTTAGCAGGTTCAGCAACTGAAGTCATCATGTGTGGCGGTAACCTAGACACTCCTCACAAAATATTTTGAAAAATAATCACTGGCATTTATACACCCTCATGACCTAAATATGAATTATTAAGAAAGACTATTTATGAAAAATAGAGATATGTTTTAGTGTCCTATAACCCTTTTACTATGGAAATGAGATATATCCATTCAAAATTTCACTAAGTTTAACTGCCGAAAGCAGTTTTATATACCAATATATCATTTGTTGAGGAATGTCATATTTTGAAACTATTTTCTGTTGAGATACGTCAAGTTTATTCAAACAAATGACTTGCAAAAATACCAATTCTATTTTTTGGTAGATATCTAACATCATTACTTGACTAAACAAAATTTCATTTCGGAGTTAAAAGGATAATATTTGTGTGAGTAGTGAGAGCATCGGACAAGTGGGTCTTCACAGCTCTGGTTTGTAGTTCTCTTTAGAGAACGGCAGTTCTTGTTGCAAGTTTCTGATCTCTTGCAGATATAGCAGACTTATGGGTAAGGTTTAGATTAAATATAGATTTAAGGAGTGTGTGTGTGTGTGTGTGTGTGTGTGTGTGTGTATGTGTGTGTGTGTGTGTGTGTGTGTGTGTGTGTGTGTGTGTGTGTGTGTGTGTGTGTGTGCATGTTTGTGCCCGTGTCTATGTACTAAGATAGTTGGTATTAGAGGAACAAATCCGATGCCGAATGATAAATCTATGCAGCGAAGTACTACCAGTCAACTGCACATTATAATCCAATGTATAAAATATATACACTCTATCAGAACACCTATTCCTGCAGGATCGCTGTGATCGTAACAAGATAATTACAGCCAAGCAAACAATTGAAAAGAAAGAAATCAAGGGTTGTGCTGAGTAACTGAGAATCAACAAACTGCTACGTTAGCCGTGCGACTACATCGAAGAAATCTGAGATTAAATATGGGTCTATGACGAGTAGCGTCTCAAAGTCAATCCACTTTACAGTTGCTTAAGCAACTCCTATATCAAAATAGCTGTCCAGCATTGCAGAGAGAACGATGGGTTCGGAGTTCTACCGCTTAAGCCGCAACCGGTCTTACCTATTGTCTGTTCAAGTACTTACTAAAATTCAATGAGGTAAGCAATATTAATTTTCGTCAGAGTGGACTGTGTTTGAAAGTAGCCCAGAAGAAAATGTTTCTTCTTCTTCTTCTTCTTCTTCTTCTTCTTCTTCTTCTTCTTCTTCTTCTTCTTCTTCTTCTTCTTCTTCTTCTACTACTACTACTACTACTACTACTACTACTACTACTACTACTTCTTCTACTACTACTACTACTACTACTACTACTACTTCTTCTACTACTACTACTACTACTACTACTACTACTACTACTACTACGTTTTAACTGTGAAAGATAATGTCTTTATGCTAAAGAAATACTTTCATTGTAAACCTTATACTCATGAAAAGTTAATAATAATTTAATTTGATGAAACAAAACTTCTTTCCGATGATGTCTAAAGAAACTGACCTAGCTATATGCGAATGTTAAAAGAGCTCTACAATAAAAAGAAAAGTTTAAAAGAAAGAAAATTTATTCATATTAATTTAATAAATTTATATTCCTCTTGCTAGCAAAACCAACGAACTGAGCAGACGATTCTCTCCCTTGCCAAAAAGAGACCAATCAATCAACCGAGAGATTATATCTGCGCGTGCGCCCACCCACGTGTTTATGTGGATGTAAGGATTGATGTATGGATGGAGGGAAGGACGGACGGATGTAAGTGTATGATACTATCTGTCGGTCGTATCTCCTTGCAGAAGAGTCGGCGCCTCTCGATTTAGGAGCAGGATTCGAACTCAAAGACAGAGACGCGGAACAAATTCCGTAAGATATCTTATACCCCAACAAGTGTAAATTCAGTTCTATATTTAAGAGATGAGGAATTATGTACATTATTTACATTTGACGGATATTTGTCCTCATCTTGTTTGTTGTTAACACAACGTTTCGGCTGATATCCCCTCCAGCCTTCATCAGGTGTCTTGGGGAAATTTCGAACCTGGGTTCTCATTCCTAAGGTATTTTTTCGATGTTGTTGTTATTATTATTATTATTATTATTATCATTATTATTATTATTATTATTCAGGTCACTACCTGGAATCGAACTCGGAATCTTAGGGTTTGTAGCCCGCGCTCTTAATCACTACGTGAATTGATGTTTTTTTCCAACAGTTGTAATGGATCCTCTCACGGACGATAGCATGTCTTGCCCTTTCCGCTACTCTTCTAGCTTTATATGAATCCACTGGTGTCATTATATTCAAGCCAGGTGGTATTGGCTTTGAGTCTCTACATCTACACAGAAAAATTAGATGGCTTGAAAGACGAGCTAGTTTTTGATGGAGTTTCTCTATATGTCTCTATAGAAGTCTAATGTCGGTTTTGCACCGATTAGATGCAGTTCTATATTTAAAAGATGAGGAATTATGTACATTATTTACATTATTTACATTTGATGGATATATATCCTCACCTTGTTTGTTGTTAATACGTTTCCAGCCTTCATCAGGTGTCTTGGGGAAATTTCGAACACTACAGTAAACCACCACACACGTACGGTCTTCCTAAGATTCACAAGGATGGTATTCCATTAAGACCTATAGTCAGTTGTAGAGGTTCAGCATGTCATCCACTGAGCCGCTTCCTTGTGGATATAATCAGTCCATTAGCAGGAAAGTCAACATCGTATGTGAAGAATTCCACCCACTTCACAGAATTGATCAAGGATACCCTAGATCAGAATCCAACCTGATGGTGAGTCTAGATGTGATAAGTCTGTTCACCAAAGTCCCAACTGGTGAAGCACTATCGGTGATTCAAGAAAAACTAGTGATAGATACCTATCTAGAAGAACGCACTAGTATACCAATAAGAAACTTGATGGAAATGTTGACCTTCTGTGTTGAAACTACCTACTTCAGTATGGACACTGATATATATCGACAAGAAGAGGGTTTAGCTATGGGTTCGCCATTATCACCGATAAAAGCCAATATATACATGGAATACTCTGAGAATTTGGCTTTAGAATCAACACCACTAAAACCAACTCTATGGCTTCGATATGTTGATGACACCTTCATACTCTGGCCCCACCAGGAAGATTTCCAAGTGCTGTTAGATCATGTGAACTCAATAAAGCCATCCATACAGTTCACAATGAAAAAAGAAAAAGACAATCAACTAGCATTCCTGAACGTATTAATAACACGCACCAAGTATGGATTCAGGACATCTGTATATCGCAAGCCGACCTTCAATGGACGATACCTCAACTTCAATTCCCACCATCCATACAGTGTAAAGAGAGGGATTGCTCAGTGCCTAAAACATCGAGCAATGAATATAAGTAGCGATCGTGATACCCACCACAAAGAAATGATCAAGCTCAGTAACAATCTATTAAGCAACAACTATCCTAAAAGCATACTCTCCACTCCAGTTCTGAAGAAAAGAGAGGATGAAACCGATAAACTGTCCACAGTCTGTCTACCCTATGTGAAAGGCCTCTCCGAAAAGATACAAAAGATATGCGGCCCATATGACATCAGGACAGTATTCAAAAGCAATACAACACTTCGCAAATATCTCCTTCGAGTAAAATCACCAATAGTAGAGAATATGACCCAGAACTGCGTGTACTCCATCCCATGCAGCTGTGGTAGGTTATACAAAGGCGAAACATGCCCCCCCCCCCCTCACAAATAAGGGTAGAGGAACATCGCAAAGCTTTGACACGGGGAGATATTGATAAATCGGGTATAGCTGATCATGTATGGAAAAATGGAGACCACTTCCCCTTGTGGGATGAAGTTAAAATAATAGAGAACACCACTGGAAAATACGAAAACTAAAAGCAGCAGCACATATGCTAGGACACAACAACCTTCTAAGCAGATCGAATGCAGATATGAATAGCATATGGGAACCGGTATTAAAGAAGGATAGGAGATATTAGATTTATAAGCCCTAAAAATTCACTCCATAATTGCCCACAGGCACATGGCGTAGTGGTTAAGAGTGCGCACTACTAACCCCAAGTGACCTGAATAATAATAACAACATCGAAAAAATACTTTAGGACTGAGAACCCAGGTTTGAAATTTCCCCAAGACACCTGATGAAGGCTGGAGGGTATATCAGCCGAAACGTTGTGTTAACAAACAAGATGACAAATTTCCGTCAAATGTAAATAAGTGTGAATTCGTCGTCTCACACACACACACACACACACACACAGTATATAAAAGGATTCTTTGTAGGTCAGTTCTAATGTATTTATTCGACATTTTAAAACGATATTCAATGCAAAGTAGCTTGTGGCCTAAATCTATATCATGAAAACAAATATGGCAACGTGCAGTCATGAAGAGTAGCATAATCCGTTGCTTGTAGTCCAATCTAGCAACTTTGGAGCCAACCAAGACAGTATGAATATGTTCCGACATTAAATGAGCCTAAACTTTTCTTCCAGAAAATTAAAGAAAAGAAAGTGTGTGTGTATGTGTGTGTGTGTGTGTGTGTGTGTGTGTGTGTGTGTGTGTGTGAGAGTGTGAGTGTGTGTGTGCGTGTGTGTGTGTGCGCGCGCGCGCGCGTATACTCAAGTGTATCTCTTCCTTTCGGTAAATGAAGACATAAAAATGCCTTAATGGAAAACTAACATACAATAACTGCATCAATAATTAATATAAGGATAAGCTTAGCATAAGCCTTCGTGCTACTTTAATAGATGCAATAAAAATATATGAGCCTTTTTAAAGTTAGAAACAATCCGCCTTCTAAGGGAATAATTCAATAGTGCAGTTTCTGAAAATACATAAAATGAGAACTGCTTAGATTTATGAAAATACCACAAGACGTTTTTGTCAGTATTGATGCACGTATTTTCTACCAACGTGAAAGATTTCCTCTTTCTGTTTGTAACTGCCTGTATGTCAAGCATATTTAATTACAAGTAATATACTAATAGCATCTAGGTTAAAATCCTTCCGTTCACTTATTTCATTTATAACTGAGTGAAATTGATAGAGACAGAAGAAGAAAAAAATAAACAAAACAAATGAAAAAAACAATCAATATTTCTAATTATATCCACAGAAATCTATTTCGTGTTTTACTATTAAAGATCCAAATATATCCATTTGTTCAATACCAATAATCAATAACCCTATCTCTAATTTTCTGTTTATCGCCATTTTACTTTGGGAAATGGATACATTTTTGAAGCAATATGTCTGGAGATGAGATTAATTTTAAAATGTTATTACTGAACCGTTCTGGCAGTTTGTCGTCTGTAACTACGGTTTAAAATAAGTGTTCGAACTATACGACTGTTCAATATCAAAGAAAATTATTGATATAGTATAACATAACAAGATTGTTTCAGTTGCTGTGACATCTGTACGTATAGAAACAAACTGGTTTATTTATTTGTTCAACGAATTTGAGTCGTAGCAAAAGCACGTTCAATCCGATCTATTTATGTACAGCGCTAAGTTCTTCCAGTTATTTCTTATATGTTTTAACATGAGCCAACGAAGACAGTCGTGTAACTAGCTAGGATATATAGGTCAAAGAATAAACTCTAGTATTTTCTTATTATTCTTATCGACAACATAAAAATTAGTAGGAACCACAATGTTGTCACTCGGCCAGCTAAATTTAGCAGTGAAATCTTAAAACCTTATCCTAACGTCTCGAACGACACAGTATTGTTTTAACTCGAAGTATCGTGTTACTTTCGTCGAAATAAAAGTTTTGCATCGTGTGACAGCTTAGTTTTATAATATTGATCCCTAACACAGCCGTAAGGCTTCCAATTTTAAGTAGGGAAATAGTCGATTATATCGACCCCAGTACTTGACTGGTGAGGGAGCAAGCAATCTGACACAGTCGTTAAAGCGTAGGATAAAAATGCCTTGCAGTATTCATTCTGACTCTTTTTGCTCTGAGTTCAAATACTGACGAGATCAATTTTGCCTTTCATCCTTGTGGAGTCGATAAATAAAGTAGTGACGTCGATTCTCCTCTCCTTCTTTGTCTCTTTCTCCTTTCTTCTCGTTCCTTTTCTTTTTGAAACCTATCGGTCGTGTACAGATATGGAAAGGAATGGACTCCATCACGTTTAAGACGAAGAAAGCATATCGTAAGTCACGACAACACTCCTACAACTCCATCAAGACCTACCATTACCACAATCTCATCCAAACTTGACTGGTACTGTATTTAAAATGAAATCCGGAAGAATCCATAACTAAACATCATAAAGTATTTTGTTCATACCACTACCGTTTCTGAACTACATTAATTTTATGACCAAAATATTTTAATGGCTATTTTGGAATGTATAAGTATTCATATTTTTGTTGTATATTATTGCAGAAGTGTAGCAGAGCAATGGATTTCAGGAAAAGTTAAATATATCTCATTAAATGTTTTACAGTTACTATTTCGTTTTTCACTATATTCATTATTTCATTACATTGAGTAAAGTCTAATCGTAGTTGCTGGTATTTGTATTTGCTCTTTCGTCTCCGATCAAACACAACTATAGTCAAAGCATTCCCATCTTATTATGATTCCCCTTTATCCTGCTTTCATCATCTATGATCACGTTCGTTCTGAGCTCGAATTCCGCCGAGGTTGATATTGCCCTTCATCCTTTCGGGGTTGATAAAAAAAGTACCAATCAAGTACTTCACCTTCCTCTCAAGAACTGTTGGCCCTGTGCCAAAATTTGAAACCATTATCTATGATCAATATTACCCAGGAAGTTCGTATTTTTTAAAATTAAGAACGTGTTCTTTGAAGGGGTTTTGGTTACCATATCTATATGAAGCAGTTAAAATGAGCATACCTTTTGGTCGCAAGGATTTTTTCGATGTCAATAGGTATTAAAGAAATATTTGTTTCAAATGTTGGCACAAGGCCAGCAATTTCTGGAGGGTGTAAGCTGATTACATTGGCCCCCCAGTACTCAAGTGGACCTCGGCGAAATTTGAATTCAGAACGTAAAGTTGGACGAAATACTGCTAAGCATTTTGCCCGACGCAGTAACGATTCTGCCAGTTCACTGCCTAGGTATTAAAGAAATAATAAAATGTATTCATTTGTTTATATTCTCTCTAAATTCAAGATTTCAGCATTCCGATAGCAAATTTTATTTTAAACAATCGCTCGTTTATGGCCTGATATAAAATTTAGGGACTGCAGAAACTCCCGTTCTACACTGAAAACTACAGTTTATTTCACTTTTTAAGCAAAATTTTGTTTCTAATTTTGATTAATTTCAATACTTCTAATACTCAGTTTTTCTCTTTTCTCTTTTACTTGTTTCAGTCATTTGACTGCGGCCATGCTGGAGCACCGCCTTTAGTCGAGCAAATCGACACCAGGACTTATTCTTTGTAAGCCTAGTACTTATTCTATCGGTCTGTTTTGCCGAACCGCTAAGTTACGGGGACGTAAACATACCACCATCGGTTTTCAAGCGATGTTGGTGGGACAAACACAGACACACAAACACACACACACACACGCACACACACACACACACACATACACACACACACACACACACACACACACACACATATATATATATATATATATATATATACGACAGGCTTCTTTCAGTTTCCGTCTACCAAATCCACTCACAAGGCTTTGGTCGGCCCGAGGCTATAGTAGAAGACCCTTGCCCAATGTGCCACGCAGTGGGACTGAACCCGGAGCCATGTGGTTGGTGAGCAAGCTACTTACCACACAGCCACTTAAATTTTTACTTAGTTATTATCTTTTATTTGCTTCAGTCATTGGACTGTGGCCATGCTGGGGCACCGCCTTAAAGGGTTTAATCAAACAAATCGATCCTGGGTCTTATTTTATCAGTTTCTTTTATCCGAACCGCTAACTTACGGGGGACGTAAACAAACACTGATTGTCAAGCAGTGGTGAAGAACAAATACAAACACAAAGAAACACACACGCGCGCGCGCGCGCGCACACACACACATACATACCTAGACACAAACACGCAAATATATATACGAAAAGGGGATGACAAAAACTTTACATGAAAGACGAAAACAAAAACATACAAACGAACGAACGCTTACATTGATTATCGTACATCGGTTGGCGAAAAATATCACAATTTCGACAACATCCGACAATCTGGTGGTATCGGCAATGTTAGTTGCTTGAGCATACACGAGTGGCACAATAGAGGAACAAGGAGAGAGAAAAAAAAATTGGCGACAAAAACCATAACAGAAAAAATCTCTACCCCGAACGGAAAAATAAAAACGTGTTGTCAAGATAACGGAAAGCAATACAGCCGACAACTGATGAAGGGTCCTTCTTTATGTTACTTGTCCTGTTTTCCAATTGTTTCTCTCGTTATTTGCGTATTCAACTCATTTGCTTTCGTATTTCATCTTATTTACTGTTTGGTGACGTCCTGTGCCCATATATGCATGTGTGTGTGTTTGTGTGTGTGTGTGCGAGTGTGTGTGTGTGTATACACACACACATGTATGCATATGTATGTATATATATATATATATATATATATATATATATACACATATGTATGTTGATATATATATATATATATATATATATATATATATATATATATATATATATTATTTGGTTGAACACCACGCATCCATTTCCAAGTAAGTTTATCTGTATCTTTTTGATGCAACTCTACTCTATACTGTTTTCTCTTTCATCCTTTCCCTAATTCCCTTTTCCCTCCCCTTCACCGTTTTCTATCTGTCTCTCTCCCTCGTTGCTCACACGTGACCATCGTCCATCTTTCTCTACCTCACGCGATCATCTTTCCTTTCTTTCACGATTGTCGTAAGGACAGCATGTATCCTATCTCTCTCTCTCTCTCTTTTATTTCTTCTCTTGTCAAAGAAAGTGTTTCTCCAGCGTTCGCAATTTTACCCTCGTTCTGGTCTAATGACCCTCCATGTTTGTTTTCGTTCGGTTTCCTTGTATGTCTCCACTGTCCTGTTTTTGTTCCCAACTTTGACCCTCCATAAGTTCCAAATTTTATTTTGGTATGTATGGGAGCAACTGTCTTCGAAGACTCATATTGTCGTTCAATGCTCGAAACGGGGTGCAGATAGACAGCCGACAACTGAAGAATGGTCGTTCTTTATGTTACTTGTCCTGTTTTTCATTTGTTTCTCTCGTTGTTTGCGTATTGAACTCATCCGATCGAGCTGAAATTTTAAGCATGGCTACATGAGAGAGCGGTGCGTTCCGTAATCTAAATAGATTTTCAAAATTGTTAGTGTCAAAGTGAGAATCTCTATTTTTGTAATCTTTTTGTCCTGGTTGTTCCGCCTTTAAAAGCAACGTTTTTGCTCAGACAGCCGACGCATACTATTTCGCTAGCAACAAGGGGGAATACAGAATGACAGTCAGCCAAAACCGTCGCTATGCTGTCTATCTTCTTTCCTCTCTCTGTCTCCCTTATGATGTCCGATTCTACTTGAAGTTGTACATATATTGTGTTAAGATTCGTTATTAATCTGTTATCCTTATTGAGAAGAAACAGTCAAAAGTAACCACCACATGCAATCACCAAACATATCCACTACTTAACACCAACCAAGTTTGGGATTAATAATCTTAATATTTAGTTACAGTTTCTCATTCAAACTACATAATAGGCAGAATTGTCGGATTAAGACAGTAGGGTGTTTTGATGGAGATTTGATTGCTATTTCTACCAGGTCAAGCTAACATGGAGAGGTCTCCCTCATTGGCTCATACATACATATATACATAAAATCGAAATAAAATACTTAAAGCAACAGTCGTCAAATACAAAAGCCAAGGTCCATGCAGTGTCATGGGCCAAATAAATTTCCAACTTCTTGCCTAATGCAAGCAAAGAGCAATCTTTTATCTCTTACACTATTTCAGTATTACGTCTCTGTTGTAATGTGAGATAATACTTTCAGTTTGAAAGACGTCTATCCTGTATATATATATATATATATATATATATATATATATATATATATATAGAGAGAGAGAGAGAGAGAGAGAGAGAGAGAGAGAGATAGGGCAGGGAATTGCCAATTAACTAATAAATTAATAATTAACAATTTTGCCAAGTAGTTCAGTATGCAAAAAAACCTTTATCGGAAAAAACAATTATAATTATAAACATATAGGGATCAGCAGGAGTTGCTTCACCAACATACTGAAAATTTAGAAATAGCAGTTAAAACTACTAATTCTAACTACAATTTATTCTCCAACGGATAGCGATATTTATGGCTCACATAGAACAACAGAAGAGAAATAAACGAAAACAAACCTGCTGTTAGTTAATCATGTACGACGTTTCGTGATTAGAATATAAAAATTCGTTTCACTCATCAGCAGCATTGGAGAATAAATTGTAGTTAGAATTAGTAGTTTTAACTGCTATTTCTAAATTTTCAGTATGTTGGTGAAGCAACTCCTGCTGATCCCTATATATATATAAATATATATATGTTCCTTATGCATTCCAAAACTGAGTTACAGATTTTGACGTATGTGATATCAAAAGATTCAGTACTAATTCGACTACAAATTAAACATAATTTCCATTCACATATTTGCATTTCAAGAATTTAGCATTATAATCTTTTCCATAAATCAACTATTGTAAACATTTTATGTGATGACGTCACGTTTTCTATATGTTTGTGTACTTTAAAAGACATCAATCCTCACGATACACACCTTCACTCACTCACTCTATCTCTCTTTTTCACTCTCTTTCTCTCTCACACACACGCGTCCATTTCATATAGACGTACATGTATCTTTCACTTTCTTTCTCTGTCCTTTTCGATTTCTCTTCTTTCAATTTCTGCTCTCTTCAAATAGATTTTTACGGAATGAGCGGGAGAAACACAGAAAAGACGTAATCTCTCCAAAAACAAGTATAAAGCAAAGAGGATTGTAGACAACTGAAGGCGAGTGTCTGAAGAGAGATGAGATTTTCTCAAGATCAGCAAATGCATGTTGCAGCACTTAATGCTGGATCATTAAATCAATGTTTTAATGATTAGATAGAGGTCCAGTAGAATAGCTCTCTGAAAAAGACTACGTACAATTTCGTTCTTCACAACCCCTGAAGCTGTTTTCAGATATAATCCATCTCGTTCTTATAAAGATAATAACTCTGTCCAAATTGGTGTACTAAACACAAAATGTCGTTTTTTGTAGAGCTTTAAAATTTTCAAATAAAACAAATGGTATGTGCTGCTCAGGCGGTTAGGTAACATTGCCAGCACTACCAGCTCCTTCTCAACCTCTTATGGATCTTCCAGAAGGCACTTCCATCGAGTTAAAGGACTTTCTGAACAATATAAGACAATACAACTCTGCATTTCAAATGACATCGTTTGGTGCATCTAAGAAGATAAATAAAGATGAATTTACGCCGACGTCAAAGTTCAAGGGCAAGCCTATTACTTCATTGGTTCCCTGTTACCCACAAATGAACAACCACAATTCCTCCAAATTTACTTCATGAGTTATGTAGGATAACAAACCCGAAGGAGGTGTTAAAATTTCAGGTGGTGGGTCGTGTTAGACACAGTGCTGACTGCTGCAAAAGAGAATATATCCACTGACAGCTTTTCAGTGTGTTCAAAAATCACATAACCCCCACCTCCAATTTTCCATGACAGGTTAGGGCCTGAAATACTCCAAACGGACACATAGCATGTTGCTTAGTCGAATTAGCCCAGCATTTACTCCACAAATATTTTGTTGCCAATGTTGCACTTTCCCATATCACCAGTTTCAACATAACTGTAATATATTATACATAAACAATGCCATTTTAATCCCGAGCAACGCCGGGTATCTCTGCTAGTGTATATATATATATATATATATATATATATATATATATATATATATATACATAACTAAGGGATGCTTTTCAACTTGGTAACAGGATAAATACAATTTGCGCGAGATAACGCTTATAGGAAAGAATGTGTACTTTTACACTATGTGTGAATAATGTACACACACACGCACACACTAACACATACACACACATGCATTTATATTTATGCGCATACATAAGTAAATACATATTCAGACAGAAAATTACGAGTAAAAACAAAAGTCAAATTTTTAAAACCAAATCAAACATGGTGTGGCTTGTTTCGCGACTATGTGGTTTTGGATTCAGTGGCACTGAGTGAAATCTTGGGAAAGTATCTTCTACTATAGCCCCGGGCAGACCAAAGCATTGTAGTGGATTTGGTAGACAGAAACTGAAAGAAGTCATTCGTATACATATCTATACTTGTGCGTTTGTCTCCTCCGCCTCTTGACAACTGGTGTTGATTTGTTAGCATTCCTTGTAACTTAGCGGTTCGGCAAAAAGATAAGATTGAATAAGTATCGGGTTTAGAAAATAAATACTGGGGTCGATTCGTTCGACTAATCCCTTCAAGGCGGTGCCCCAGCATGGCTGCTGTCCAGTGACGGAAACAAGTAAAAGATAAAGGTCATAAAGAAAAACAAAAATCAATATTTCAAGCTGTGAAGGGAAGCGAAGAATTATCAACTTTTCGGTTAGTTCGCCCTTTATCAAGGTAAAGGTCGATGAGGAAAAGAAGAGAAATACAAGTTTCAGTAATCTAATTTTCAGACTAGAACAGCCTGAAGGTATTTCAAACTGTATGTTTGGAAGGTTGTATATCTATTCTTTACAGATTCTCTTTGACGTTGTTGTTGCTGCTTTTTTTTAGCCCCAGGTCTTTTCCAATTGAGTAGTCTTATAATTAGAAGTATTCTAGCCGTAATCACACTTATTTTATTTTATTACAGATTTATTTTCATTCCTTAATTTAGACAGTTAGGTGTGTGATTTGGGAAAAATGTGTTCACTATTTCTAGCAGGTCAATCGAACAAATAGAACAAACATGAGCAACGTTTTCTAGGAGCGAGCCGACGGGATATTGCTCAGATATACCAGCCTACGTCACTAAAAGAATAATTTAGCTAACACTGTAAGTAGTACAGTAAAACACTACTTATCTACACTAGGCAAATCACGTTGTCGAGAGAAAGCAGGAGTGACGGGCAGAGAGAAAAGAACGGAATTATATATTCAAATTAACATAGCCGGACATAAAGATTACGTTAGAAAAATTTTAGTTAAATGTTTATGTAATCATACCACGTAAAAAGTGATAGAGGTTGTCAATGCCTTCTCACATTAGAAACTCTCGCCGTCGCTTTCTTTGTTTAGATAGGTAGGTAGGTAACATATTACGTTTTTTCTTTCAATGTTAAAAATAAATAAATAAATAAATATATATACGAAACATTCTGTCGATTGTTATATTTTCTAACTTCCTTCAACGAGTCAATCATATTTGACCTATTCTAAATAAAGTGTTAAGCAGCAGTAGTAGTCTTTGTTTAGGCAGCACTGCTCGCTTTACTCACTATTATCATCTTGGCTTTGCTTTCTTTACAACTTTCTGTCGGTAGTATTTTTCTCTTTAGTGAGTCAGTTTCTAGCATGGCCTATTATGTTGAATTAAAGTAGCACTTATTCATTTTAGTCCACACTGATGAACGATAGCTTAGTCAGTTACAAGTTTCCAATCGGCCAATCATTGGTTCGATGCGTTTCTTTCTAATAGGGAATGTCTGTAACTCAATATTGAACAAATATCTTTTAAAAAAAGACAAGATTACGGCTTCATAATGAATTTGAAACATTGTATACATGTGCGCGCGCGCATGTATGTATGTATTTTTTATTCTTTTGCTTGTTTGTCATTTGACTGCGGCCAATATATGAGTATATGCATATATATGTACATGTAAAAACAAAAGTAAATGAGTATATGCATATATACGTACAGGTATGTGCATACCGACATCCACCTGTATGTATAGGTGCATATCTGGGTACAGGACATTGCAAACAAACGTAGACGAGAACACACGAGCCACATAGAGAACGTTCTACTTCATCAGCTACCCACGTTTTAACACCGGCGTTTCGACGAGCTTCGGGCAGGACGCATCGTTAAAACGGCTCGTCCCATGGATCGCAGATTAAATTTGTATACGCAAATTAAATCTAGCCATGGAGGAATGTAGTGGCGGACAAAAAACAAGACAGGAAAACAAACAGAAAAGGCTTTACGGCCAGACGAGAAAAATTATGTGTGTATGAACGCGATGAGGCACGGAACCGAGAGAGACAAAGTGGTGGCGTGCGTTACTTGGCGAAAGCCAAGGAAGGAAAGGATTATTGACCGGAAGCATGTGACCATGCCGGTGTAAAGGGAAGAGAGAGAGTGGTAGAGGGAGAAAGAGAGGGAGGAAGTAGAAGAATAGGTGAGCAACGAGAGGAAAAGAGAAAGAGAGGAAATACGAGGGGGAAAAGGAGATACGTAGTAGTAACAGAGGAAGAACAAGAGGGGTAAGGCGAGATACGTAGTAGTACAGAGGAAGAACGAGGGGGGGGGAGAAAGGAAAGAGAAAGAGAAAGAGATAGAGTAGCGTCGGAGGATAAGTTTACGAAAACTACTTACAATTTTTGTGAGACGCTGCGTTCAATCATGTAAAAACAAAAGTAAATGAGTATATGCATATATACGTACAGGTATGTGCATACCGACATCCACCTGTATGTATAGGTGCATATCTGGGTACAGGACATTGCAAACAAACGTAGACGAGAACACACGAGCCACATAGAGAACATTCTACTTCATCAGCTACCCACGTTTTAACACCGGCGTTTCGACGAGCTTCGGGCAGGACGCATCGTTAAAACGGCTCATACCTTCATCCACATGTACATATAGATACATAACTGGGTACATGACGTGACAAAAGAACATGGACAAAATGGTAAACAAGGTGCAACAAACAAGCAGGCCACATAGAAACATCCCCTTCATCAGCTGCCACCATTAAAACCCCGGCGTTTCGAAGAATTAAGGCAGTGCGCATCGTTAAAATGGTTCTTCCCACGAACACAAATTAAATTGTTTTCGTGGAGGGTAGTGGCGGACGGAAAACAAGACAGAAAAACGAAACGGTGAAATAAACAAACAAAAAGGCTGTACAGCCAGACGCGAAGTGTGTATGTATTGATGACGGGCTTCTTTCAGTTTCCGTCAACGAAATCCATTCACATGGTTTTAGTCGGGTCGAGGCTATAATAGAAGACACTTGCTCAAGGTGCCACGCAGTGGGACTGAACCCGGAACCATGTGGTTGAGAAGCAAATTTCCTACCACACGTAGATTATATGTATAATATATACTATACATTAGGCATAGTTGTGTGGTAAGAAGTTTACTTGCCAACTACATGGTTTCGCGTTCAATTCCGTGGTGTGGGACTTTAGGCAAGTGTTTTCTACCGTAGCTTCGGGCCAACCAATGCCTTGTGAGTGGATCTTGTAGATGATGGAAACTGAAAGAAGCCCGTCGTATGTAGGTGTAGTGTGCGTTCGTGTGTGTGTGTGTGTGTGTGTGTGTGTGTGTGTGTGTGTGTGTGTGTGCGTGTGTGTGTGTGTGTTTGTCTCCTCAACATCGCTTGACAACCGATGCAGGTGTGTTTACATCCCCGTAACGTAGTGGTTCGGCAAAAAAGACCGATAGAATAAGTACTAGGCTTACAAAGAATAAGTCCTGGGGTGGATATGCTCGACTAAAGGTGGTGCTCCAGCATGACCGCAATAAAATGGCTGAAACAAGTAAAAGAATAAAAGAATATATATATATCTGTTAGGGACGACCGTGCGAACTCATAAAAGGAGATATGGTGACGAATGGAAAAACAGAGGACTCCTTTTATTTAAACGCGTCACACGGTCGAACATACAATTATATATCAATGATGATATACATATGATATGTTATGCGTCGATAACATAGATGACCAGTAATGAAAGACCACAACCATATTAGATGAATAACAGATATATTTATTGTGGTGTTAAAGATGTATGTCTGTGTGAGAGTGTGAATGCGACATATAAGAACATAATCAAAGACAGGCCGTCATACAAAGAAAAGTGTGTATGTGAGTGATACATGTGTGTATGTGAAATATTACAGCAGAGAAAGAGTCAATGACACGTGAGCAATTATACCAGATCTTGGGTACACAATAAGAAAAGTTCTGTATGTGAAAGTGAGGGAGGCTGAGTTTGGCAGAGCTGATCACTAGTTGTGATGTCGAGGCATCGATGCCTAGCCGTGATTCTTGTTATACAGATGTTCGTCGCTGGCTGTGGTTCTCTTGTCTGTTTGTTTACTGTGGTGAAGCTAAGTCACCTAACAGAATCGAAGAGAGAGATGGGCCGCGGTGTTTGGTTTGGTGTACATAGTAAATCGTGTTGACGCTGGTAGAGATTGTTGCTGGTTAGTAGTAATCGTAGAATCGTGTTGGTCATGATGATGATGCTGGATAGTAGTAGTAGACTCTTGTTGCTGATGTGGCGACGGCGGAGGTCATCGTGGCTGGACGAAGCTGCTGAAGTGGTCGCTGGAACTGCTGCTGCTGTCGTGTGGTACACGGAACAGTTCTCAAAGAGAAACTGGACCGAGACAAATTATTGGGTATGAGTTGATCTATATATAGCGTTAAGAGGGCTCCAAATGCCTTTAGAATTTTACTCTATCACGTGACCTTATTAGGGGCCGTGATTGGTCAGTTTGCGTTCTGGCGGGAAAGGTTCGAAGAAGTTGCCGATTCGAATAATGATCAGTCACGTGATGGACAAGGAATGGGTTCTCTACTACGCTCGCATTTATTTATATTTAAATGAGAAGATTGTATGTAATGGCGATAGTAGTTTGTATCTAATGGCGATATGTAGTTTCACTACATATCTATATATATTGTACTTAGTCCTTGAGTCCAAGATTTGTACTTCGAAAATTACACACACACGCACACACACACACACACACACACATACACACACATACATACACTCACATATACACACAGACTTGCACACACACACACACACACACACACACACGCATACTCATTGTGTGTGTGCATGTGTGCGTATGTGTGTGTGTGTGTATGTATGCATATATATATATTCTTTTACGTGCTTCAGTTATTTAACTGCGGCCATGCTGGAGCACCGCCTTTAGTCGAACAAATCGACCCCAGGGCTTATTCTTTGTAAGCCTAGTACTTATTCTATTGGTCTCTTTTGCCGATCGTAAACATACCAGTATCGGTTGTCAAGCGATGGTTGGGGAACAAACACAGACACAAACACAAACACACACACATATGTATATATATATATATATATATATATATATATGGGAGAATATACAAATAATAACAACAGACGAGGACAGGTGGTGTAAATAACAAAAGTATATATTAGTATGACGCTCGGGAATACGGAAAGTCTTTGACGTTTCGAGCTACGCTCTTCAACAGAAAGAATACGGAGACAAGGAGAAAAACACGGAGAAAAAAAATTGAATAGTGTTCAGTCAACGGTCAATCATAATAATATATATATATATATATATATATATATATATATATATATATATATATATATATATATACACGACAGGCTTCTTTTAGTTTCCTTCTACCAAATCTACTCACAGTAGGACTGAACCTGTAACCATGTGGTTGGTAAACAAGCTACTTACCACACAGCCACTCCTATATACAACATTACCATGATTGCGACCACAATCAAACATTCCTGACAAAATCTCTCCACAATTCACGACTTTCCATTGCTCCTGGCAAATGCTTCTTACTGAAGTTTGTATCGTATATTTAACACACACGCGCGCGTGCACATACATACATACATACATACATACATACATACATACATATATACATACATTCGTGCATGTACATGGCGGGCTTCCGCACAGCTTCCGTCCTCTCAAATTCCAGTCACAAGGTTATAGTAGAATGTATTTACCCAAATTGCTGTACACTGTGACCGAACCCAGACATTCGCAGTTGTGCAGTGGACACCTTAACCATGCGGTCATGCTTTCTCACCTTCTCTATAAAAATTACACTCTTACTGTTAATACTTTACATACTTGCCCCGTGTGTCATTCACCCATTGGTTTTTATTCTTTATTATTATTTTATTTTATCATTTATTTAATATTTCCTAATATTTCGGTGAGCTGGCAGAATCATTATCATGCCAGGCAAAATGCTAGCCAGCATTTCGTCCGTCCTTACGTTCAGAGTTCAAATTCTACGGAAGTCGACTTTGCCTTTCATCCTTTCGGCGCCGACAAAATAAATTCCAGTTGAACACTGGGGTCGATTTAATCGACTTGGTCCCTGCCCCAAATCTGAAGCCAATATTAAGGCGGCGATAGGATGCATGCTGGCAACACGCTTAGCGGCATTTCGCTCGTCTTTATGTCCTGAGTTCATATTCCACTAGGGTTGATTTTGCATTTCATCCTTTCGCTGTCGATAAAGTGAGTGCCTATTTAGTACTGCAGTCATTGCAATTGACTTACGCCTCTCCACTAAAATTGCTGGCCCTGTGCCAGAATCTGAAACAAATATTTTCAATATTGACTTCATAACATTTTCGAAGTTTCGAAGGGAGAGCAACAAACAGATGTATTAGTTTAATGCACGGGAAAAATGGAAAAGTCTCTGACGTTTCGGGCCTATGCCCTTCGACAGAAAGAACTGAGAGGAAAAATATGGAGAGTGAACGAAAAAACAAAGAAAAAGGAGAGAGAAAAATTTGTGTAGGGATTAACGGTTCAGCATCATGAAAATGTATAGATAGATAGATAGATAGATAGATAGATAGATAGATAGATAGATAGATAGATAGATAGATATACCTATATATACACACACACACACACACACACACACACACACATACACACATATATTCTTTTATACTTTTACTTGTTTCAGTCATTTGACTGCGGCCTTATTCTTTGTAAGCCTAATACTTATTCTGTCGGGTCTTTTGTCGAACCGCTAAGTTACGGGGATGTAAACACACCAGCATCAGTTGTCAAGCGATGGTGGGGTGCCAAACACATACACACACAAATATATGCATATACGTCGGTCTTCTTTCAGTTAACCAAATCTACTCACAAGGCTTTGGTCGACCCGTGGCTAAAGTAGAAGACGCCCAAGGTGCCACGCAGTGGGGTTGAACGTGGAACCATATGGTTGGGAAGCAAGCTTCTTGCCACACAGCCACGCCTGCGCCTAATGAAAGATATTTTTTACCACACACACACACACACACACACACACACACACACACACACACACACACACATATATATATATATATATATATATATATATATAGTAAATCCCCAAAAAGAAGAACAAACATGAAAAAACAACAACGCAAGGATGTGGTACATGTAATGTATTAGCAAATGCTCAGGAAAGGAAAGAAAGATGGTTTAACGTTTCGAGCAAAGCTCTTCTTCAGAGATAGAGGAAAGTCCAAAAGAAGGGAAGACGGAGGAAGAAAATCGCCAACAATCCACATGTGGTTGCATTTGAAATGACCGGCAGGGAATGGGTGAAGAAAAGTTCTTTCTATGACAAGAAAATGTAAGAGAAGGAGGTATGTGTGTGTATGTGTGTACGCGCAGGTCTGTGTGTGTGTGTAATAATAACCACGTGTGTGTGCGTATGTGTGTATGTGTTGTGTGTGTGTGTGTGTGTGTGTGAGAAAGAGAGAGAGGTTTGGGCTGTTTATATGTGCATGTGTGAGTGAAATTTGTGTCGCTTAATGTCGTAGGAAGAATTTATAGGAGTGGCCGTCTTTTGTGTAGTGTTTCCATTCACGTATGCGTAGGAGAATGGTCAGTAGGAAGGTGTTTAACTGGTATGTTTAACTGATGCATGTATGTGTGCGCGTATGTATATGTTGTGTGTGCGTGTGTGTGCGCGCGCGTGGTGTTGTATCTGTGGAGTAAATGTGCGTTACTCTGTGTGTGTGTGTGCGTGCGTGTGTGTGCTTGTATGTGTATGTCTGTGCGTGTGTGTATATGTGTGTGCGTGTGAATGTATGCGCGTGTGTACATGTGTGTGTATGTGTGTGCGTGTATGTGTGCGTGTGTGTATGTGTGCGTGTGTGTATGTAGGTGTGTGTAGGTGAGTGCGCGTGCGTGTGTGTGCGCATGTGTATGTGTGCGTATGTGTGTGTGCGTGTGTGTATGTATGTGTGTGCACGTATGTATATATTGTGTATGCGTGTGTATGTATGTATATATATATATATATATATATATATATATATATATATATATATATATATATATATATGCCGACTTGTTTAGCAAGTGCAAAATTGGTGGAATTGAGAGCTTCCTTATACAATCACGTTTGCGCTGGGTTGGCCATGTCGCCGGAATGAGTGACGAAAGAATACCCAAAGTCTTCATGTACAGCCAGCCTGAGAGTGGGCACAGGAATGTTGGTCGACCATGGCTCAGATATAAGGATAAGCAGAAGAGTAACCTCTTAGAAATGAAAATAGCTCACAACATCTTTGACCGAACAACCTTGGAACAAACAAAATGGAGATTGTTGTGTCAAAATAATATTAAAAACTTTGTTGCAACCAGCATTAACAGGCTTCGGGTGCAAGGCAAAGGAGAAAATCGGCTGCAAATATGCCACCTGCACTGACCTGTCATTCTCATACTTGCAACATCTGTGGCTTTCTTTGCAAATCGTTGGTTGTGACTTAAATTTCACATTCGACACAAGCATTATGACTGCCAAATAAAGAATATGTTGTCGGAGCCTCAAGTGTCAAAACCGACGGGAGAGTCCATCACACACACACACACACACACACACACACACACACACACACACACACACACACACACACACATATATATATATATATATATATATATATATATATATATATATTCTTTTATCGATGTTATAGCATGCACAGGAAGTGTATCAAGAAATCGCTATATAATTCACATGCATAACAAGTTCAACAAGAAACGAATTTGTGCTTTGGTTATTTCCAACTGAAGCCACTTCATCTACGTCGTCAATATACGCTAACATCCGTTTCCTCTTCTTTTCTCCTCACATTGGCGGATTGAAATGTTTTTTTTTTTTCATTTTTTTTACAATACCTACTTTGATGACAAAAGATTTAAATTGTTTCTGTTCCGAATTAGATTTTAATTTCAAGCTCAGTAAAATAATTTTATTATGACTTCGTGCCATACCACTTCTCAATACTTAAAGAGTCTTCAATCCTGGGAAAATATCACCTTTTTTTTATTTAATTAAAAAAAAAAAACACCTTCTAAAAAAAAAAAAATTTCAGAAATTTTCTTCGGAAATCATTGAGAAGTGGCAGTTGTTAGTTTGAAGTAAGAAACTGGGCGAGAGTTTTTAAAACGCCTGTCCTGTCAATGGGAAATCATATGTATGTATGTATGTATGTATGTATGTATGTATGTATGTATGTATGTATGTGCGTATGTATGTATGTATGTATGCATGCATGTGTATGTGTGTATGTATGTATGCATGCACACATGTATGTATGTATGTATGTGAAGATGTTACAAAGGAAATGAAAAATGCTAGCGTATGGTTACTTTGTCAAGTATGTCGAAAATATCAGATAATAGACTTAAGAAGGAAGGTCACAGTTGGATTAGAATAAATTAAATTCAATGAAATTAAAGATAACCAAATTCACAGGATGTAAGGCCGGGGAATGTTTTCAATGATGAACCTTGTAATAGTAAAAATGTTAGTTCACATCAGTTTCGCTTTCGTAAAAGTTATACAGTTTCTCTATTTTTTTTTTTCAGCTCTCGACATCCGGTGCGGCCGACGAGATTCGGCGTTGGGTTTCTCCCGGTTCATTTGCCGTTACTTAGGGAATCCCGGCTGGTTCCTTTTCCTCCGCTTAGTGATATGCTTAAGTTGGACGGGTAGTCTAGTTCGAGTCGAGGGCAATATAAGAGAAATTGCAAAAGAAGTGCGACGCATGGCGGCTGCTGCGCGCGGAAGGCGGCCGCTGCTCCGTCGGTGGGCACGAACGCTCTCATGGTGATCCACTGAGCGAACGCCGACCGACGGCGGCGGTCATGGCGGAAACGAAAAGGAACCAGGACGGAGAGGACAACGCGTAAGCGGCGGGCGCGAGGAAACGGAGTACTTCTTCGGTACTCTTGTTTGTTCACCCCTCTCTTGCTTTCGTCGTCGTCGTCATCCTTCTGCTCCGTTACCTATCCGCGACGTTCCCGCCGCGCTTCGGGCTGGTGGGCGTCGTCGTCGTCGAAAGACGAACTCGCAGCGTGACGCAACGATGACAGTTTGGCAAGATTACACAATTTCATCATATTTATATTCTCTGTCAGAGTCAAGACTTCTTTTTTTTTTATCACTTTTTTATTGTTTCTTTCCCACAGCCTATTCGGTTTGCTTAACTTTTATCCCACGGAGTTGTTTCTTTTTTCATTCCTACAATTAAAATGCGTGATATTGTTTCCAAGCAATTAAGAAGCAGGCATTTTCTTTTTCTTTTTTTTAATTTCTAAATAAAGAGAAACAATTACAAATATAATACAAAATTCACTCATCTTAAACACAAAACAAAACTAAATCAACACAAAAGTGAACAGTAGCAGCAACAAATTTTAATATAACGAGAAAAAATAACGAAGAACAATAACAAATATGCCACACAATTCGAAATAATTCCGAACAACGTTATTTTACCATAATAGGAAATAGATATCATCTAAACTCGGGGTTTTCCCAGAAAACGAAGCTGACATTGTAAAGTCAAAAATCACTTAGATGTGACCATTTCGTTAAGTTTGGGCTTAGAGCATTTCTTTTCGATATTAAACACAGGTGTTATTTGGTACGAGTTAAACCGCTGAATCGCATACGGATCACAAGTAATGGACGAGATGTTTAAAAAGACATGGCGATACAGTTTCCTGAAATAATGTCACTCATCAAAAAAGGGACAGCAACCATAATTACGAGGTCTTCAAAAGTTTATTTTTATTCACAACGGTTTAAATACTACCAACTAGCTGGAACCAATAATACAAAAGAACGCCTTCCATGGACTGCTGCAAAGTTCTGTCCGAAACTGTACAGTCATGTGAAGCTTGAGGAAAGGCGTGCTACGTCCTCAAGAAAGTACTCACCTTACAGTAGCCGAACAGTTTAAACAGGTTATTAGACTTGGGCGAAGCACTGACTGTAAACATAGTAAATGTTCGAGTATGTTACGTAACACAGTGGCGTCTCGTGTATAGGCACTGTGGAATTGCAGCACTCCCTATTTCCACTCGATATTATCGATAACATTCAATATAATGAGTCCTTTTTTTCTTCAGTTCTTTCTTTATACTTGTACATTACATAATCCTTAAGCTTAATGTCAGTAGCCATTCCCTAGTTTATGAAAAAAATACAAAAATCCATGTATAGAACTGTGCCCTTCACAGGTGTTTGGCTGTTGTGGACATGTTCACATGTCCGAGATAGGAAGCTGCACACTAGGGAGAGAGAGAGTACTGTGTGAACGACAGTGCCGGCCGGTGTTCCGGTGAAAGGTAGTGTTTCTGTCTTACTCCGCGTGTGTTGTGTTTAAAAACGTGTTTATATTCTTGAATGTGATAAAGTGTAGAATTAAATTATTATCCTGCTTCCAGCTTCAGTGTTGCTGCCAAGATTTGAAAAATAAGGCAATCCTCCTCCTCCTATTTTGTGATTTAGGGAGGATTTTTGAAAAACAAGGGGAAATTCGCGGCAGTGTTCAGTGAACAAATTAGACACACTACCCGATCAAGTTTATGTTTAAATTTTCTTTTTATATGGTTGTTTCCTTTTACACAATATTAAAACAACGGCTAAAAATTTTCTGAAGCACCCTTCTCACTAATTTTATCTACGAGCCACCAATGCGTAACACAGAAACAGGTTCAGCCCTTCCCCTGGTCAAAGCATTTGTATACGTTTTTCCGAAACGTCCATGCTTGTTTTCAGACTTTTAGTTAGCCTTTGTTTCATATGTTCTGAATTATATGAAGCTTTCCTTTCATAACTCCTAATTTACTCTGGTGGATGAAAGAAAAAAAAAGGTGGGGTGTACCATATATGATGCACGGATGCCATTGAAATATGTCTTGTGCATCACGGGACAGGCAAAAAGTTAAATATCTTATTCCCAAAAATTTAGTGCCATAATATTATGATTATTAGAGACATTTTTTTTATTATGTGAAAAGAGTAAAATATTCAAAACATTCAGAGTATGTTCCGTCAAAATTCTCATTCAATTAAAACGATTAATTTCAGAAGCATAATTACTTAATCAGGAAAAATAAAACAGTTTCAAAATTGTCTTTTCTAACCCTTTTAAAAATAAGTTGTAACTAATCATTCAGAAGAATAAAACTTCCCTGCTGAAATCACTTAAATAAACCTGTTTGGTGAGAAATGTTATGTTTCACTCTAGTAACATTAGTTCTGATGTTCACAAATCAGAAGGCTACAGCCTTGTCACGCTTGAGTATATATGTTACAAGCGTTTCTCTTCATCTCTGTATTTCCTCAAATATTTGAAGTGTGTTTACAAACAGAGTAGATCAAAGTTTATTCATCTTCTTTTATACTCCCCAGCCTCCCTCTTTGAAAAGCAAAGGCTTCTCTTTCAATTTCATATTTCTTTCATACTATTTTCTCTTATTCTATTTTCTTTTATGTTGTAAAGTTCAGATATAAGGAAGAAATAATAAAAGAAAACGAATCAGAAAAATTTGTGCTGCTTAATTACCTATGCCCTGAAGACGACCATAAAAATAAATGACTAAGGATAGTGTGTCATTCAGCTTGTTTTCCTTCTGCAAAAGGCAGCAGCAATACAAGAAACATAATGGAATTACTGCGTTCGTAAAAGTGTCAATTTCCACTAATTGAGACTCAGCTACATCGTAATTTGGTAAGAAACCGAATCCTTTTTTAAAAGAATATGGATTAAAATCTTTACAAATTCAAATTGCTTAGCTAATATACAATAAGCAAACAAACAAACAAATAAATAGATAGATAAAAAGCTTGCTTCCCAACTACATGAATCCGAGTTCAGTCCCTCTGTATGGCACCTTAGGGCAAGTGTCTTCTACTATAGTTCCAAGCACACCAAAGCCTTGTGAGTGGATTTGGTAGACGGAAATATGCGCATTTGTGCGTGTGTGTGTGTGTGTGTAGGCGTATGTATTTATGTTTATGTATGTATTTATGTTTTTTTCTTCCCCACCACCGCTTGACAACCAGTGTTAATTCGTCTACGTCATGGCAACTTAGCAGTTCGGCCAAGGAGACCGATAGAACAAATACCGGGCTTTAAAATAAAGAAAGTACTGGAGGGGGGAGTCATTCGTTCGGCTAAAATTCTTCAATATAGTGCCCCAGCATGACCACAGACCAATGACTGAAACAAGTAAGAGTTCCTTTCTACTATAGGTATAAAACTTGAAATTTGGGGATAGGGAACTAGTCGATCACATTGACCGCAGTACTCAACTGGTACTGTTTTCATAAACCCCTCAAGGATAAAAGGCACTGAAACCAGTATTAAACCTTTCACATGCTATGATCCCACGTTTTGTACAAATTACACGACTGACAAACAGTTCTTTCCGTGAAATGCATGCTAAACTCTACCAACTATTGCTAGTAGAATGGTACCCTCTATCTCAAAGTTTTGAAGAATGGTATATCAGTTTATGGTTTCTATTTATATTAACTGAGCTTGGTTGATCAGAGTCAGGTTTCCTGGAATGAACACATTATAGTGTCAGCTACAAAATTCGAATTGCCGCTGTTGCTTGTCTGCTCTCTTCTCGACTGAAATGTATATATGTATATTTTATGGGAAACACATTTTCCCACTAAAGGCAAAGTTTTTAAAAACAACTAAAAGCAATCATATTTCAATATGTAAGCTAGCGTACCATTTTCTTTCTACCATGTAAATTAGTTATGATATATATATATATATATATATATATATATATATATATATATATATATATATATATATATATATATATATATATATATATATAATATATATATATATATATATATATATATATATATATATATATATATATATATATATAAATATATATATATATATATATAGAGAGAGAGAGAGAGAGAGAGGAGAGAAAGTTAAAAGTTATGACCGGTCATAGAGTGACCATTGGTTTCTCACCTATAAAGCGCTTGGCAGTATGGGCAACTCGTCAGATTCAAATGGCTGAAGGTACCTTTTGAGCCAGATGAGTCGCCTATACTCCTAAGTACTTTATAGGTGCGAAACCAATGGTCAGACCGGGCATAACTTTCAACTTGTGCTTCTTTTTCGGATGTATGAACTACTGACGATATATATATATATATATATATATATATATATATATATATATATATATATATATATATATATTCATACACACATACTTTACTCATCTATCTATCTATCTATCTACCTGTCTGTCTACATACATACATAACAACTTGAACTTTTAATCGGATGAAAGAATCCGGTATCCAGTGATGTATAAAGATTCAATACGTAAGCACAATGGATTTTTGTGAAAACCGGAATGCAATTTAGTAACGTTCCTGTGTTTTACAAACGCATTTGTTAGCATAAGATAAAGTGCTTTAAACGCGAAGCAAACTAAATTATGAATTCGGTTGGCCGTGAGCTTCCGTCTACTGCACTGCACAGGGAATAAAGTCTAAAAAATCTCTTCAAACAACGATTCCAAAATTAAAAATTGAAATTAAAATCTTGGCGCGATCTCGCTTCGATTCTTGAAATCATGAATAAATCAGAAACAATTTTGGCAAGACATATTTGGATGAAATCCTACCAAATTTCGAAGATTAATAAATCTAACCAATTAATTTCTGTAGAGTTTTACGGACAACGACCAGTTCAATAAAGTCAATTCTTCCAAATCTATTGTTTTCTAGTACTTCTACGGCCAGACTATGTTTTATGCATGGCAATCGATTGTCGCATGTATTTGATGGCAGAATGGATAAATAAAGTTTAAGCAATAAGTCGATTGGTGTTTTTGCTAGGTTGTCCTCAATATTTTCTAATGCTGTATTTCATGTTTGTTGGCCGAGACCAGCTATTATTACTAATTATATCTAGATTACGTTTTTCGTATATTGCTCTGACCCAATTTCCTTTTCGACATTAGAAACAGTTCTTGTGTTGATCTTTCATACAACAACTACTTTGTTTGCTCTGACGATAGAATTCACTGAAAAATTTATATGTATTTATAAAAATATTTGTAATTTAAGTTAACGCTTAAGAAGACTAGCATAATTTAAAGGTCACGTACTTTAGACGTCTGTCACCTTGAAGAGATTATCTTCTTCTCGTTTCTCATCTTCCTTATTTCATTTTATTTTAATTACTAGTTGTTTCCTTATATTACACTTATATCTCTTGTGAAGAAGCCATTATTTATTATTATTATTGTTGTTGTTATTAAAGCTGAAAAATAAATTTTAAAATAACAAACGAACGGAAACAATGTTGTAGTTGATAAATAGTATCTAACAAATTACTAATATGTAGTCTGTGTACAAGTCCATTAAGGATTCTCGTCTGGTAATGTTTTAGCAAATATTCCTTTGGAAACAACGCATGCACCTAAATTATACTCGTCACTAATTTGACAAACATATACTCACTTAAGTATCACTTCCAGAAGAAAAAAGAAAGAAAAAGAAACCTATGACTTTGATCAAGTGAACTTCAGGCTATCGTTATTCAATAGAGAACTCTGCACATATTAGAATCCAAATGTTAGCATTTAGAGAATTTGTAATTTGACAGTGACAACTGTCTCATAAAGACTGACTGCTATTTAATGAAATCTATACGTATTTCTTCGACGGAAAATGTTATAACTTAGAAAATTATACTTTAAAAAAGAAAAGAAAAAAAGATTGTTTACGCCCTAATGACGTTGTATGTGTATGCATAGAGAAATAAAACTAAATTCTGCTTGTTGATTGGTGATAGACATATTTATTATTTCGTTTTGAGGCGTGAAAATCAATTTATTTAGTGAGAAGGCGCGCGTCATAAGAGTAAGAATAAAAAGAAAAATATGAAAATCCGACAAGGTTCTTATCGATAGTGTTTCCCTTATCTATTTCACTGCTTGTCTTTAACAGTTGTAAAAATTAAAACCTGGAAACATAGCTTTATAAAAAATTTAAGGTCCAGAATTCCCCTCTCCAAAAAGTCAGACATACATGCATTTATGAAAAGTGAGGTGTAAAGATTAATCTTGAAACTATATTAAATATTCGTTTATTTTCCTTTTTTCTTGCCACGTTAAAATGTCGTTTTGCACAAATAATAACGAATTAAGCTACTCAAAACTAAACTGCAAAAAATACAAATTATTCCTTCAAAAGATTCCATTGTTATGTTTTTCTGTGAACACTACTTCAACTTGCAATGCCGCCTTATATGCAGACAACTTATCCTTTTTATCTCAGGCTTTAATTCTTTACGTTCTGATTAACCACCACCACCACTTCCACCACCACTACAACTGCCACCACCACCACCACCACCACCACCACCACCAATCTCTTATAGACCAAGCAGGCACGACTGAATTAAGTCATCGCCTTTTGCAATGAATCACAGGCATCAACGACTGAAGGGATAGTTGTAGCAGTATCAGCAATTGGCACCGAAGATACGGCAGGTAATAGTCATCAATTACACCCATTCGTCAGACTTCATTCAGCTTGCTGTCCCGAAACATTGCTGAGGTTTCACGGGATGAAAGCAGATATCGAACGTATTAACTTAACTGCCCCATCTGCAGAGCTGATCATAACTAGGTCGCTTCGCCTATTGTAGGCAATGAATACCACGTGATGCTATTGAAATACGCGCTGCGTCACTCACTCTTCATCTATTCATAGTGATCGCATTAGATCGTATAGTCGCCTCGCTTTCATCGGTTTGTAGTCAGCCATTTTGCGATTGTGCTTTGTTGAAAGTGTGTGTGTGTTTCCGTAGCCTCTCACTGACTGTAACTCAACAGCGATCGGCATTAAACATCTCGCACGGCTTTCTATACGGAACTATAAGGACACCGTAACAGTTTATCTACAGTCGGATTATATACATACATACAAACGTATATTTTATACCTTCATTTAAGAAAGACACTGACTTATATACATGTATGTTTTTAGGCCTAAATTATTCCGAAGATAAGTGCCTGTAAGTATAAATAAATATATTTAATTACAAATATTTATTTCTTAAAAGATTTTTTTTTTCTTTTCGCAGAAGTAAAGTTTTGTGTGTGGATTAATGAAAGTTCTCCATATGACATTATATACTGATATATACTTGTGCTTGTTTATCAATTTCTACTTTCATTAACATGCTGCTTGCTTGCTGCATTTCCGTAATTCTTGCATAAATTGATTGCTGATCAGAAATAGGTGTTACTTGTACATTTCAGCATTGCAACTGTTAAGTTCGTGCGAGTTGCAGTCAGATATTTTCTTCCCTCAATAATCGATCTATCTGTACATTAGAATCATATTATTAGTGGGTTTCTCGCTTTTTCTTTATATTTTCTTTTATATTTTTCTCGACATTCTATATATATATATATATATATATATATATATATATACATACAAAATATTTCCCTGTTGCGAATACTTTAGAAATAATTATATAATTATTGGTTCGTGGAATTGTTTGTTGTTAGCAATTTTTGGTTGTTTGTCATGGAATAAAATATCGAAACTCATTTTGCAAAAAAAAGAATTGTAATTTGATAACATTAATATTTTATTTTTAATTTGCTTTATTGTTATAGTTTGAATATAAAAGAATCGAAGCAACGAATAGTTTTACCATTTTGTTACTTAAATCAAAAATCCCACATTTAAATGTTTATAATTCTTCGAAGGAATTAACATGTACATTCTTAAAATATCTTTTGCAGTTCAAAATATCCTTCCTTTTTTTATATATATGTTGTGCTGTTGATGAATCACTGAAGGATTTTTTCAATTTTTTTTTTTTTTTTTTTAACTATCATCAAAACATAACTTCGATTTACGTTTTGGACCCGCTGTTCATGTATGTTTTGATTACCCCCTCCCCCACTTGCTACATTTCAAATGTTTTCTTTATCATCTTCCGTTTTCATCTTGGTCTAGATTCTTCACATTACTGCTTCTTTATTATAGAGCTTATTATATAAAACAGATTTTTATGATGGAAATTAACTCGAATCGTTACCAACAGTTTCTTCTTTTTTTTTTCACGGTCTAAAGAATTTATTTAAAATATTGTTCATAGTCACATCAGAACATTTTTTGTAATACACCTGAATCGAACGGAATGTTTTCTCATTCTACAATTTACAGGATTTATTTCCTGCGAAAATCTACTTTTCAACGGGTGTAATATTGGAAATTACTTCACCCTACACCTCTATCCACTTCCTCCCTCGTTCTTTCTCTCATTTGCTAATGACACAGCTGTAACTGTTTTAGTTACTACATAGCAGCAAAGCCATTGGAATACGATATTTTGCTAATTTTCTATTTCGATATAAAAATACTTTTGAGTGTAACTTCATTCTGAATATTCTTCGTAAAGTAGAATAGGAAAAAAATGTTTCGTTGTTAATTTTTTTTTCTCAGTTCAGTACTAAATTACATACACGTTGATTCTAAAGGAAGTGTATTAATCGTAACAGCGATTATGTGTATTTGGGTATATCTTGATGATATAACATAGGCGTAATTTTTTTTTTTTTTACATTGAATTTTTTTCTTTCACGTTGATTCGGAGATTAACTGAATGAGGATATTTCTTGTATTAAAACCCTGAATTGTATGCAAGTTACCTTTTACTTTATTCAAGAAGTCAGTCTTCAAGAAACTTTTTTTTTAATATAGGCGATAAATTATTGTACTGAATTCTGTCTCAGTATTGTTTACAGTCGAAATTTTAATATATTTTTTTTTTACTATAATGTTGATATTTTATTATAACGTTAGAAGTTTTCCTACTTTCATTATTTTTATACCTCATACACCATGCATTGTGTTTATTTAACAAAAAGTTGTACTTAACTTGGAAAAGCTAGGTTCTGATTGATATTTGTTGAAATACACTCCAATAAAAGAACGGGATGTTAAAGTTCAACACTGCCTGTTAATCGATGTTGTATTTGTCTCGTGAAATGGTGGGTCAACTCTGTAACGTTAGTAGTTCAGAAACTACCGTCGCTTACAGTTTTATAGTCGGGTGGTATGAAAATTTTATCACACCAGAGATTGTTAAAAGTTTTGTCTTTAGAAGTTTAATTCGCGCCAATCCGTTTATGAAAGTATTCTAATGATTTATTCATAACTATTTGAAGTTTTTTTTTTTAACAGTTGTATATTTTAGCTATGAACTTGAATTATCGAAACAAATTTAGTGATTATAAACATGCTGGGTTGCAACAAAATCACTTTTTAAAAAAACATTTTGTTTAACACATTCAGATGTTTCTTTTAGAATGAAAGAAAGTTTAAAACTTTGAAAGCGTCTCTTAAAGCGAGATTTCTATACATCTTAAATTTGCAGAAGAATGTTTAAAACTTTCATTTATTTCTCTTTTTCCCGTTCTAACAAACCATTTAATCCTTCTGCTACCATTTTTTTTTATATGTGAGGTCTATGTTTCAATTAAATTTGAAAATAATGAAGGATTTTGTGAAATAGCTAATATTATTTAGCGTTTGGAATTTAAATTAACATGAAATTTTTATGGATGGCTTTAATTTAGATCATTGTTAAACAAAAAATAAGCATTAGAGAACCAAGGACAATATCAGACGAGTTGGTATCGAGTGCAAAATGATATTTTTGTAAAAGGGGGGAGAAAAGTGTTTGCATTCATTTCTGTTGTTATTTTTACACTAGATAGCTTATATATGAATTTAAACACTCCTCAGAATGTATGTCTATTCAAGAATTTAAGTAATATTTATATATTTTTTTCTTTTGTAGATTTTACCATGAGCCATCTAGTTATTAAGCATGCCAAATACAACTAGCCTTGGAAACATCTACCCATCTCCAAATCACAAAAATGATTTAACAGCTTAAACCAGCAGCTTTACAATAAAGAAATCAACAGCTCTGTGCACTTATTGTCAATACTTGAAGAAAAATCAAAAACACCATCTGCTATAATGGATTCTCTAACTTTGATTTCAAGACCTATTGATGTGATGAAACTAAAATCTTTCAGTCAGCTGAACACAGTCTGTTACAATGGAGATACTATCAGGATGAATCCTTCTGTTCAAAACAAAGGGGACATGATACTCAGTTCTGATTCAAAACTGTTTGGTTCTGAAGCAAAAAGCTTTACAGAACTATTTCCTCGTGAGTCTTCATTTCCGAGCATGAAAAAAACATCAGATGTTGAGTGTGTACCAATAGCTGGGTCTTCTTTGCAGCCTACCACTGGGCATCTTCCTTGTATTACTACTCCACTTGTAGCATTTGTTAATCCAACAGCTACTTCATTAATGTCTCATCAAACCTTGAAACCTGTTTCATCAACTTCTAATTCTTCTCCTGTGTGCTCAAGTAGCCAGGCTGCTGGAAAAAACAACTTACATCAACAATCTGCTCAACAGTTAATTTTTGTTAAATCTTCTGTCTCACAACCAAAATCAGACACTTATGTGATTACTGCTGGGGAAAAATCAAATAGCTTTATGAAACCAGCATCACAAACATTCTTTGGAAATGACTGTACAAAACTGATACCGGTGGCAACTATTGTTCCAAACAATGCTTCCCTTATAACAAATTCAAAAAAGAATGTCAATTCTGATCTACATCGGGAACCAGCTCTTGCAAGTCAAAACTTCAAACAGTTCAAAGATGATAAAATTTCATCAAATACAAAAATGTCTTTACCACATTCTTCTATGTTTCATTCTAATTCCAATAATATCTTGACCACTTCTCCCTCAATGCCATCTCCATTGATCTTTTCTTCATATAATTCAAAACCAGAACTCTCTGATCACACAGCTGCAATGTCACAACCATTAAACCTAACACTTCAAGTTGTTCCACAACGTTTTACAAACATTAAATCAAAAAACACGTGCTCTAATCAAGTGAGAAAGTCTAAATATGTTCCTGTTCAACAGTTTTATCATCCTAACATGGCTCTTCATTCACTGCCAAATCCTCATCCTACTCTTAGTCAAACAAATCAACTCCAAATGTTTTATAGTCCTGTTTCCCATAATTGTTTTACTTCTCCCGCTATAAATTATAGCCAATTTCAAAACCAAACTCTATCATTACAAAGATCTCAACCAGTTGACTCAAATTTTGCTCTCGGTTCTCCTTATGGGCAATACATAAATCCAAGTACTCGAGGGCAAAACAGTAATCCAATTTCTCAAGCACACCAAATAAATCCTGTCCCTCATAACCACCCCATCACTCATAATTCATCTCATTTTACTCAGGGAGCGTTTGGTAACACTTCTGTTTTGACAAACCCAGTTTTACTAAACACTACAGGCAATTGTTCTGACCCTCCACTTGCCCTGAAGATAGACTCAATATATTCTCTTGCTGACAATTCAGGAAACAAATGTGATCTCAATTTAGTTCCTTCAACATTAGGTTTTAAATCATCAAAGCTAGGTCTTAATATTTCAGGTAAAATTTCAATAGAGTCCAAGGAAAATGTGAAAACAAAACGGAAACCAAGTTTGCAAAGACCACGAGGACGACCTCCTCAAAAGACTTCCAAATTTGTAAATAAAAAGCAGCGGGACAACAAACCTAAAAAAATCAAAGCAAGTAAACCACTTAGGGAATCCAAGTCAGTGTTTAGTAATAATTTACCTATCAGTAGGGAAGATATCACTGTAAGTTGCCATGCAAATGACTTTGAAAGTTTAAAGCCTATTACTGATGAGGAGCGGAAACTTAACAGCTTTTTTAAATATCTTGGACTTTGTCGCAGTTCAACAGTCAATACAGATAAATCCAAAAAGTGTTGCGACTTGTCAGATGGGGGTGGGGGTAAAATCAGCAGCCACTGCTATGTCTCTAGGGAATTGGCACGCTGCTTTAGTTGTTATCTTGTTGTTCCCAAATTAAATCTTCCTAGTGACTTCTCCTTAATGAATACCAATGATAGCTTAGCTACAGTCAAAACTTCAGAAAAATGTTCAAAAGAATGTCGTCATAATTTTCTCAGTGAGTTAGGGTCTACAACTGGAATTGTTCCAAGAAGTGGTGAAATAGATTTCTATTGGAAAATTATTCCTGAAATTGCTAAATGTTCTCATACAAGGAAAAAATACTGCCGGAAGTCTAAGATGAAAGCTATTGCTAATGGTGTTGGTTCTGAATGCAAATGTGTAGGATGTGTTAGCTGCCCCTCAAAGAAACCTGTGAATCATGGAAAGATAAATTATTTGAAGAAAAAAGTGAAGACAGACATATCATCTCCAAGGATGACTGTTCTGAAAGGAATACGAGAAAAGATTACCACAAAATACTCAAAAAAGAAAGAATTTGCTTCTAGTAAATTAAACAAAAATCTTAAGTCAGAAGATCCAAAGCAATTCAACAATGGTTTTAGAACTGATAAAATAATGTATCCAATAGATAAAAAGAAGAAATTAAAAAGCGAGACATTTATTGGAAAACCTGATATAAAAGTTGGTAATGAACAACAAGAAAGTAAAGGAATAATAAATACATTGTTGTATCATGACAAACCTCACTATCACCAGGCAGTAGAAACAACACCAAGATTAACATTTTCAGATACTTCAAAACCATTAACTGAACTTGATATTCCCCCAAAAAATAACTTGCCATCAATAGGTTCCTCTTGTGACTCTTCTGATCGTATTAAACGGCTGAAAGAAATCTTAAAAGAACAGCAAAGAGATTTAGAAATTGCACGGCAGTATCTCAAGTCTAATGAAAGACAAACAGAAAATTTTCAGAGTATTACAAATTAAAACAACATATAACAGTTGTAAAGATTCAGTATTTTAAAGATAGATTTTATAGTTTTAGCACTGTAACCCTTTACATTCAAGCACAGTTTTATACAAATACACACATACTACAGTCATGCATATGTATACATAAGTGATTTGATATCATAATACTTTCTCATATTTAGATTCATGCTTGCATTCCTACATGCATGCATACATTCATGCACTCATAGACATACAATGTGTAGTGCATGTGTTTGACTATTAAAACAATTTCAAGTGCCTAATTTAAATTAGGATCGGTTGGTACTCTGCTAGCACCGTTCTACTTCCTAGTCATACAGTCCAGTTTGCTAATGAAGATGTTTGACTTGTTCATTAAATCTAGATTTTCCCTTTATTGAATTGTGGCCTCTATTTAAAAATTTTATATTTCCTTTGTATATATATATATATATATAAATTATCATACAAACACAGAAACAAGTAAAACAAAGCTCACAGGCATTGTTAGTGTTTCAAGTAATCCAGTAGCTCAAGATGGTGAATTTATTATTTTTTCTCCTTATTTGCTACTGAATTGAACAATTTGAACTTTTGAGACAATGAAAAGAAAGTAAATTAAGTTGGTTCATTATTTACAGTTACTAACATTATGAAAATATCAACTTATTTATTAAAATTATATTGTAATATTTAACAATGTTTGAGAAAACTCTGTGACATCTTTAGATTTTTCACTGCCCAGTCTAAACTTTGTGTCCGGAATTGACTCTTCAATTCAGATTTTATCCATTATGAATTGGAATGGTTTTAAATTTTTTATAAATCTATTAAAATTTGCAAGTTTTTATTTTGCGCGTTTATAGAAGCTATACTCCTGAAACTTGATTTTTAGTTCAAGTTTGTAGAGCTCATCCACTATTGGTAGTGAGTAAAAACATCTGAAATCAATGTTATTGTTTTTATTATCAACATTGACATTGCAAACAAGATGTTTTACAATGTTCATTGTTCATTAATATTTTTATTATTTAGTTGTTGAATTTGTTTCCCTCAAATGGCCAACTACACATTCACAATAGCTTCAATTGCTGCTTTTCTCATATCAAATCTCCAGGCAGATTTGTATAATAGTTTATTTAAATGAAGCTCTGTGATTAGAGAAGCTATTATATTATTTAGTGACCAAATGACATTACCTGACATTAAATCACCATCTGCAAGTTCAAGAAGTTTTTGACTGGACTGGAATAAATAGTGACAGATGTAGCTAACATATATTTCAAAATCATTTGTGCTAAACTTGACACAGCGTGAAGACAGTGGCAAAGTAATAAAGGAAAACAAGCTTTTATTTTAGTATTTAAGGTGGTTTCATTGAAACAGTTTCAGCCTGGTAACTGTTAAATTGTGTGCTTATTTCCTTTAATAATACAACTCCTTGAAATGCTTCTATGTGGTCTCTCAACCTACTAGAAATAATTACCATTTTAAAAAGGATGCATAATCCAGAAAACACACTGTCTAATAACAAAAGCTGGGATTTTTATGGCTGGAATCAGCTTCTCTCTTCAAGAGTATAATTAGTAAATATCAGAACGTTTTGGTACTAAGGTTACATACCTAGGCTCAGAATTACTCTGTTTTAGCAATAATAGTTAAAGCCATACTGGAGTGCCGCCTTTATGTATGTTTGCTTGTTATTAATGCATGTGTGTGTCTGTACAAAAATAGCTGCTGCTATGAAGCAATTGCCAGCACTGTTTTACAAGTTCAGATCAAATACAGGTGTTTCATCAGATCTCTGAGTATGACCTAATTTCACATGTCTTTTTTCTTTATCTGAACATGGACAAGAACATTTAGTTTTACAAGTATGCAATTAGCATCCTACAGGAAGTGGGTGACCTCTCTTATGCATAGATTACAGTAATTACAATTATATGCTGATGTTATGAAACCTCTTGGAGCTGGAAATCATTATTATAAGGATCTGTGTGAGAAAGTAGGTGTAGCTAAGATGTTTACTTCTCAACCATGAGCACCAGTTTGGCTCCACTGCATGACATTTAGGCAACTATCTAATATAATAATAATGCAGTACCAAGCAGTGGCTCCCATGACTTGATCTTAACTGATTGGAAGTGTTATCATGTACATTGACGAGCTACAGCAAATATTCTGCTCAATACCACAGATTTGTTTGTCAGTTATTTTACCTTAACCAGCTGACGATATGTGCATTTCTGATCCACGAGCAGAAGTAGTGGGGGAGCATCATAGCCAAGTGTTGAGAGGAATTCCTTGGGGTTTGAATAATTCACTTTTGGAAACATGGGTATTTTGTTCCTCATCCTTAAAACAACCCTTATTCAGGGACCTTTTGAGCAGAATGGGCTACTCGACCTGAAGAAAGTTCTAACTGGGCCCCCACCTGTAAAGTCATGCGCTGTTTATCTTGATATGAGATCACTATGTTGCGTACATATGGTTGTGATGCATGTGCCTGGTGTATGACGGGTAGTCATGATGGGTATATTGGGCTTTGTATATTTGTACCCCAGTGTCACTTTGATGGCATGCACTGCTCTGTCAATAATAATAAAGTACTTATATAACGCTGTAGATCCATCAAAAAAAAAAAAATTCATAGGCACCCTAGTCGTCCGTTCATATAAACAACAATGTGAGAGACTGATCACTGCTATTTCCTGAATAGAAAGTCCTCAGATTTTATGTGAAAGCTGACGTAAAATGGTGCAGGTCATACAGACAGGTAGCTCATTCTAGAGAACTGGAGCGGACTTGCAAAAAGCCTAGTTACCATAGCTTTCAGTTACACTGTTATCTCCTTTTTCACTAAGCAGTTCTCTATGATATTGAGAAGTAAGGCTATGTACAGCTTTCAACGTCAGCATTAGGATCTTAAATGTTATTCGAAGTTCGGAGATACGATCAAATGTCATTCTTCTCTCTATTATTGTAGCTGCTGTATTTTAAATGAGTTGCATCCATAGGTTAGTCCAAGCGTTGTGAGTGAAATTGGGGAGATGGTAACTGTAAAAGTCCGTTGGATGGATTGTATTACGCCCAGCCCTGTTGCGCCGATTCTACTTGACAATCATAATTTCTCTCTTCCTACCCACCTCTCTCTCTCTGGAGTGACTTTGTGGTTACATGATTTCGTGTTCTGTCTGTCTTCTGCTATAGCCCCGGACTGACCAAAGCCTTGTGAGCCAGTTCGGTTGACGGAAACTGAAAGAAACCCGTTGTGTCGTTGTCATACTAGTAGTGTCATAAATTTGTAATATTCTGCAAAAACATGCCTGGCGACAGTGGGGAAATATTACTTTGCTTGGAAAGAGGTGAGGATTGGCGACAGGAAGGGAATCCGACTAGAAAATCAGCCTCAATAAACTCCTTCATGCAAGCATAGAAATGGGGACTAAAACTGATGATGTGTATGTATATAATATACATATGGAAATAACGCACACACACGTATATATATATATATATATATATATATATATATATATATATATATATATATATATAGTGTGTGTGTGTATCTATTTATGATAGTGATGATGATTGTCTCATCTTGCCAGGTGACAGACGTCTCTCATTCAACTTGAATGTTTTGTTTTACTTTTATCTTTGCATGTGTGTGGATATGCGTTTAAATATGGCAGCGCATCCATCGCCATGGGACAGTAAAATATAAAACGGATCAAGAATGAAATGATAGTGAGACATCTGTACGCCAATGGATTTAAGTGAAAAAAAGTTTGTGCGCTCTTTTGCTTTTCTCGGTTGCCATAGTAGGTTCCAGTGACAAGCATAGCAAGATGACTGGTACTATTTTGGCTGCGAGTTTCATACCAGGGTAGAAGAGTTGCCTCACCCCACATTTTTGTCAAGAATAACGGGAGCCTCTTCTAATCTTGGGAAATTTATTTAATCTATAGATGGTACCCTGACATGTACCATTGTTCTGGGTCAGAATGGACCTGGCAATAATGGTAATTAAGGGGTAACTACGCTCCCCACAACTCCAAATATTTTAGAAGCGTGCCTCATAATCACCACTTTGCAATCATGGTACCCAATCACTCATGTAACGCCTTAGATAAGTTTTGAGTTCTACCTTAGCTTCGTTTTACTTTGTACATTCGGGTTGACAAACTGTTTATCAAACAGGCGATACCTGTAACAGAAGGGTCTGTCTATTGCTAAGAGTATAAATATTTGTGGAAGTCCCAGCCACTTACATTATAATTCAATCATTATTTAGAGTCCATAAAAGAAAATGAAATACTCATTATCAAAACCAAGAGAGAGGTTTACTCTTTTATCTTTCTTTTGTCTTTTACTTGTTCCAGTCTGCGGCCACACTAGGGCACCGCCTTGAAGAATTTTTAGTCAGATGAATCGAACTCAGTACTTTTTTTTTTTTCAAACCTGGTATTTATTCTATCGGTCAACACTGGTTGTGAAGCGTTGCCAATGAGACAAACACACACATATATATATATATATATATATATATATATATATATATATATATATATATATATATATATATATATATATATATATATATATATATATATATATATATATATATATATATATATATATATACACACATACACACACAATGGGCTTCTTTCAGTTTCCGTCTACCAAATCCACTCATAAGGCTTTAGTCGGCTCGAGATTATAGTAGAAGACAGTTGCCTAAGGTACCACACAGTGGGACTGAACTCACTGACTAGTGTTTTAATATAGATGATATTAATACTAATTTGGGACAGAAAATAGAGAACCGATTGTATGACGTGACACTAACCAAATATTTCTTGGTTGACAGATGATCCGTACCGATTGCACCATAGAGCGACTGCTATTCCACTCTTAGATCTCGCTACTCGATATTGTCATGAGCTCGAGAAAAACCATGTATTTCAACATTTCTAGATGGCTGAAACAAAAGAAAACCGGGCACCGTTCCCATTTCACTGCTGGTTGGTTGTAGGAAGGAAAAATTGAATATATAACTGATACAACAAATTAAGTGCAAACACCGAAAAATTGATGTAAAATAAAATTTATAAACGTAGGTGTATGAGATCCTCCCTGCCTACTTACATCACAAGTTGAATCTTTCCCTGTGTCTAAGATACTTGGTTTGCTAGCACTCCCTAAGATATTCGACGCTCAGTCCACACTAAGCTCACCGTATCGTGACGTTGTTCTGAGACTATCACTGCGAACACCCTTCCTCTGTATGCTTATCTATATTTAACACGTCGTGTGATTACTAATGTTGGCCTCAATAACTATCCCCTCTTAATTCAATTCTTGAGGACAAAGTACTATTTTAGCCTATAAAATTTGGTAGCTAGTTTATTCACCCAGCCGCCACCAGTCTGGGTCGATAAATTACTTTGATATCTAACGACGCAAGTTTGTCAAAGATAATAAGTTGTCCTGTTAACTATTGCTCCACCCTCTAAATACACTCCATGTAGAAAGCATCAAACCCAACCGACACAGAAGTTACATTAACACCTATGTCCCGACCTACATAGCAGCGACAACCTTATCCCGACATTGAGAGCTCCCGTACAGACCCAAATTTACTGCTAACGTAGTCCCTGTAGGATGGCTGTAACTCCAGATAATGACCTCCAGCTACAAGATTTTGACTGTATGCTACAACAAAAGCTAATAAGTTTGCGAAATCTGACACTTAACCTCTGTAATACTGTTACGTTTGAAAGGGACAGTCCCATACATCGTAAAGTACCTACCCGTCAGATTACTATCTTTGAATATACGATAGCGGTAACCTTTTAGAGGTCCTACATCGATGGAACACTAAAACGAGATGTGGATTTCGTAAATTGCTTCGCCTTTTAAGAGAACAGTAATTCCAAATAAGAATTAATACTCGATAGTGAGGACTCTTTCGGTCTTTCTTCAACGAATCAACATCTCTAATGTTGATGGCACGATAAAATGTACCCAGTATGCTATTCAAAGTTATGTATGAATCGAAAAGCAACAGACTGTAGAAAACGAGCCAAAATTGAATGTGCGAGTGAGATTTGAACTTCATACATGTTACATCGCAAGTTACCTGTCAAGAAAACAAAACTGATACAGGGTATAAAGGATTATTTAGACCAGTGGTTCTCAACCGGTGTCCATATGACCCTCAGGAATCCATACAAGATTTTGTTACTAAAATTTATGTGCAGTAAAATTGGTTATACTTCTGCAATAGACAAAATATTTCAGCAATTTTTTAATGCAATTTCTAATAATATTCAGTTATAAAAATATAATAGGTTTTTTTTTAAACAGCGATTGATTATGAGGGCCCACCCCAAGTAAAATAGGAATCAAAGGGGCTGATAGGTACAAGTGATTAAGAACCACTAATTTTGACCTCTTCACGTAGGCAACTTCTCTGTCAGTAGCGCGGTAAAAAAAACAGAAAATCCACTCCACATTCTAAGAGCATACATAGTAACGAAGTCGTCATATACGCAAAGCATAGTAATACAGACGAATGGTAATGACAATATATATTTTATTTTACAGCCATTTTTGCCACTGGTTCTCCTTCTTCGACGTTTATCACACATATGAACAGAAAACTGACTAATCTTATGTCGTGTTTTACGGTTGGATACCTTCAAATTAACGACGACTTATCAACATGGACGATATGTATTTAAATGTTCCTGTGACAGAACTAGAGTACCCTGTATCTGTGCTTATTCAAAGTTACTGTTCTGCTTGGTCGGTTGGCTGCGGCTTAGGGAATTCCGATACTCCAAGATTTTATTTATACATCTCTTATCTTTTATCTTCTATCCTTTACTTGTTTCAGTCATTAGACTTCGGTCATGATGTGTCACCGCCTGGAATTTTTAGTCGAATGACTCGATCCCTGTACTTATAATTATTCTATCGATCACTCTTGCAGAAACGCGCTAAGTTACAGGGATGTAAACACACCAAAACCGGTGGCCAAGCGGTAGTGAGAGACACATACAGACACCAAGACAAACATGTATATATATATATATATATATATATATATATATATATATATATATATATATATATATATATATATATATATATATGTGTGTGTGTGTGTGTGTGTGTATATACACCCCCACACACACACACACGCATATATATATATATATATATATATATATATATATATATATATACTGCGGCGATGCTAGGGCACCGCCGTTCTGCTACTCTGCTAATATTGAGATCCTCCGTTGATATGTGGCATTTAGTGAATAAGAGAGTTTGATGTCACTGCCCTCATTATTGTCCCCTACCGCGAGGTAGGTGCACCTGGGACTCTCGACAGGAAGAGCACCATTTTTGTTTTGAAAACACCTATATCCACTCTGTGTAGGTTCCTCAGGCCTTTTGGGGAATATTAAAAAGCTGTGAGTCCTTGAAACCCATGCCGTTGCAGTAACTGGTCCTGAATCGCGACGGCAATGCTAGGATCTTTGGCACTGTACAGTGGTAACCCCGTTCTGGCATTTGTGTACCTTTCAATGCCAAAATTTGGTACAATCTCTTCCAGGATCTTCCAGATGTATGTTACTGCGTATCTCTCCTGCCTTCGCTCCAAGGAGCAGATTCTTAGCTGTTGCAGCCATTTCCAGTAGCTGAGCTGTTGCAATGAGATGATCATCTTTGAGTAGCTTCGCTGGATTGCTTCAAGGGCCGCTGTTAATTTCACACTGTTGGGTGACCATAGTTGGGAGCAGTAGTCCAGGAAGCTGAGGACGAATGTCCTCCAGAGGACCATTATGGTTTCCTTCTCTCCGGTTCTGAAGGTTCTCAGGATCCAGCCAGCCAGCCGTTTGCACTTTGTCGCCATCTTGGTAATGTTCACTTGGAAAGAGGTACCATCACTCATGTTGATACCCAGGTCACGCACTGATTTCGTTTCTGGGATTGTAACCCCCCGCCTGGGCCAGTGTACTCTGTATGTTTTTCATTCAACTTTGGGTGCTGGTAGCGCAAGGCTTGGAATTTTCCAGCATTAAACTGCATATTATTATCCTCAGCCCATCTGTAAATTGCGTCCAACTCCTGTTGCAAGCGTGCAACATCGCTAGCGTTTTGTATTTTCTGCGAGACTTTTGTGTCGTCTGCGTAGCGAGCAAGGGTGGCTATCCGGGCAGCTGAGGGCATATCTGAGAGGGCCACTATGAAAAGCAGTGGTTCTAAGATAGTGCTCTGTGGAACACCACTCACTATTTGTGCTTCCTTTGAGGTGGCACCATTGGCCACCACTGCCTGACTTCTATCTTTCAGAAAGTCATGTAACCACTCTCCAAGTTTTACAGCTACACCAAGATCGCGCAGTTTGTGGCATATCATACCATGATCAACTTTATCAAACGCTTTTGCAAAGTCAAGGTATATTACGTCCACATTTGAATTGTCGAGTAACTGCTTCAACACCCAGTTATAGTGCTGCAGGAGCTGTGTCGGGCAGCTACTACCTGGTTGAAAACCGTGCTGGGTATCACTCAGCAAATCATTTTCTTCAAGGAACACGATTAGTTTCCCTCTGACTTTGCTGATGTGTGAAGTCAGAGAGATAGGCCTATAATTTTTGGCATCTGCTCTGCTTCCTCCTTTATGGATTGGGAATATTATTCCTTCCTTCCAGAAAACTCTGGAAGAAAATCTGTAGTGATTTTGTCAGGGTATTTGATGTGGATTGCAGGAAACCATTAGGACCAACAGCTGAGTTTGTGTCCACCTCATCTATGGCTAGTATCATATCTTCTTCCCCAA
>NC_142931.1:86893004-86913004 GCF_046866305.1 Octopus bimaculoides | reverse complement strand
ATTACTTGGTTTGATATGCTCGACTGAACTCTTGAAAGTGGTGCTCCAGTATGACCACATTCTAATAACCAGTAAGAGACTAAATAAACACAAATATATAAATACCGTCACTTATTTATATTATTTAGTATCAGCAGTCACCGGGAGCTACACCCAAGCTTTTAATTACCCTTCACATATGTATGATTATCTATGCACACATTTACATACCTACAAATCTTTTTTCTGCTTTTCTTTTTTTTTTTTTTTTTTTTTTGTTTCAGTCATAAGAGTGCGGCTATGCTGGGATACCGCCTTGAAGAATTTTTTGTCGAATGAATCGACCCCAGAACTCTTTTTTTATGAGCCTGATAACTATTCTATCAAACCGTTAAGTTACTGGGACATAAACATACCATCCGCGGTTGTCAAGCGGTGGCGGGCGACAAACACAAACACAACCAGCTTCTTTCAGTTTCCGTCTGCCAAATCCACTCACAGGGCTTTGGTTGGCCCGAAGCTACAGTAGAAGACACTTGCCCAAGGTGTCGCGCTGCGGGACTGAACCTGGAACCATGTAGTTGGGAAGCAAGCTTCTTACCACACAGCCACGCCTGCGCCAATATATAGAACATCTTAGCATTCTTTTTATATTCTTGTGCCGAAATAATTATTTTATATACGAAGATGCAATTCAAAAACTCTTTACGCCTACACGCGCGCGCACACACACACACACACACACACACACACAGACCGACACACACACACATACATACGCACACACATTTACACATACATATTCACAGAAAGAAAGAGGGAGGTATGAGATTACTAAAGACGCTGTGACGTCACAAACTTGCAGTCTCTTGATGTTTTTCCCGCTTTCCCTCGACTTTCTCCACATTCACCCTCGTATGCATCTCTCTCTGTCTCTATCCCTCTTCACCGTCATCTTCGCATGCATCTCTTTCTATCTCTATATCACTCGTTCTCATTTCCTCGCTCTCCCTCGACATTTTTCTCTACTCGAGTAACTTCCCTTAACTTTAGCCAAAAGGTAAGTATAAAAGAACAAGATACTTAGCAGCATATCGTCCGTCTTTACTTACTGAATACAAATGTCACCGAGGTTGACTTTGCATTTCATCCTTTTCGGACAGGTAAATTAGGGACCAGTTGAGCACTAGTCAAAAATTATATATATATATATATATATATATATATATATATATATATATATATATATATATATATATATATCAAGGGTTGGACAGAAAGAATACAGTAAGAAGAAATTAGACGAAAGCAGAGCAAACGGCAAACTAGACGAAAAGTTAACTGACAGGAAATTAGACAATGACAGGATACACGTAATATTCGCAGTTGAATTTTCCTCTTTAGTCAATGACGCAAAATATCATAGCAGTTTCGCGCCAATTACCATTGAAACTGCTTAATTTTGCAGGCGCCAGTGCTTTTTATTAAGATACTGAGAAAAAGCTAGTGAATATGTACTAAGACAGAAGAAACAAATGAGATATATAAATACAACAAAGAATTATGCAAATATAACAGCATGAAGCCTTACAGCTATATAAAACGGAAGCAAATAATAATTATACATACACCACAAATACAACAGCTGTCGAACGACCTTATGGAAATGGAGCAAGTCCTAGAGGACACAGCGGGATACATATATATATCTTATATATTATAAATGGCAATTTCTGTCTGTCTGTTATCATCTTGATGCCTATACCAGCGAACCAATCTCCACGAATTTTTGGATACATGTTAAACTAACAACCAGTTCGATTATAGGCTAACTGAATTTCAATAAAAATCGATCATGGGTCCCCTATGGTGTTGGGCTATTATATGATAAAATGAGGAGGGTACAAAGAGTGATAGATTGAATGAAATGTGGCATAATTAGGGTTACTGATATCAGGGAAGGGGAGGAGACGGAGAGATAGGGAATATGAGAAACAGAGAGATAGAGAGCGCGAAAGACAGGGACAGAGCGTGAGAGAGAGGATGTATTTTCTGAAGGGAACAGCGAATTTTAATACTTTGTTATTTAATTTTTACCTATCACTTAACGCATACGCTTTAGTGAATTAACTATCGTAAGCCCAGTTAAAGCTTTTACAATATGTCAAACAAAAAATGTGAAACTAACAAGTGAAATGTAAAGTGTTTTTATATTTGTTTTCAGATCACCGTATTAAAACTTTACCAACGTACTGAAACAATAACACTATAGATAATATCTTTCATCTTCTTCCATAGATGAATAGCCCGTCGTTGTCGAACAATTTTTACAATAGAATGTCTTATATAAATTTTTGTTTATTCCATGTCAGACCATGCCTTCCGCGTCAGATAAGCTTCTTGATCAGGACAGATTTATGCACGATCTTTCTTCTTTTAAAATTATTTACATGTTGGTTCGACCGTTTCCCATGACTTTATTCATTAAAAACTTATTAAAACTTCAGAAGTTCTTACAACTTTGGTCGTCGTAATGCTTTGCTTTCGTTTGTTTAATAAAAATTCCTCCTCGTAATGATTTTGCTTTCATTTTGTGATAGACAGCTATCATGCAGAAAATGCCAGCTTCCAAATCTTGTTTTCTGATAAGGTAAAATTGATTAAAATTTAAACACCAGTAACAATTTACTGCAATTTTTCTGGAACAAATAAATAACAAAATCGGATTTAACGTGAAAGATTATTTCAGTATACCAAATTATAAAATTTTGATGTAATTTTAAAATTTCATAAACCATTTGTTTATTTATGCTCCAGAGAGCAAGAAAAAAAATGTAGTATATCAATTGCCCTGCAAAATTGGTAATAATCAACCATCAATTAACTATGCATACATCTTCACCAAACACCTAATTGGTGTTTCGAGCTATCTGGGATGCATTGGTTCCACGACGGAACTCGTATTCATAAACAACACGAATTTTTAATTTATCCATGCGTTCACAAAAATTGATTTACAAGAGAAAACTCACAATATAATCAGACACCATGAATTGCATTTCGAAAAGTGATGATGTTACTCTTGAATGCTGTAAAAAAAAAAGAATTGTCAAGATAAAACAGAGTTAACGACTGTCAAACTTAGTGCATAAGAAAATGGGATGTTTCATTCTTAATGACCTGATATATACATATATATATATATATATATATATATACATTACTTGCCCCATACATACATACGTACGAACGTATGTATGTATGCGTGTATGTATGAGGCAAGGGTATATATATATATATTCTCTTAAATTTTAACACCTCATCTCCATTTTTAACAAATTTGTTTTATGGGATTCCTTTCCATAAATTCACATAACACTATATGCAAGTATTATTTTCATATTTGCAAGCTTACGCCAGTAAGCTACCACCAAAATATCAAGAATCTATATCAGTAATCTTATTTGGAATCCTCCGAATTAAAGGACGAAATATAATTCAACCTTTTGATATATATATATATATATATATATATATATATATATATATATATATATATATATATATATATATATATATATATATATATATATATATATATATATATATATATATATATACATACATATATATATACATACATATATATATATATATATATATCTTTTGCTTGCCTCATGCTAGGGCACCGCCTTCAACAATTTTAGTCGAACGAATCAACCCCAGTAATTATTATCTTTTTGAACCTGGTGCTCATACTATCGGTCTCTTTTACCGAACCGCTTAGTTACGGGCACGTAAACACACCAACAACGGTTGTCAACCGGTGGTGCGGGTCAAACACCCCCTCCCTTGATGTCGCTGGTATTATGCCAAAATTTGAAGCCAATACATATATACATAAAAATGACATAGAAATGTATGCATGTGTGTCTATGTACGTATTCCTTTTAAGTATATCGTTTTTCTAAATTTGATATAATGTCGGTCATCTTTTCTTTACATATTTTGTAGAAAGTTAATTTATCTCTAAAAAAGGAAAAAACGAAACGCAAAACAAAACAAAAACGATAATGATTAATCTAGCCGCTAGTTAATTGAACTGTAAACTTTCCACAGTTCGTATAAGAGATAGTAAACTTATTGATATCACAGACACAGAACCCTTTCTGCATTACTGTAGGTCTCATCACCCAGTAACACAAGGGGTTTGTAGTGAGTCAGGAAAGCTATTTGGTTTGCCGAGGTATAGGAGAGTTGTATTATGGCATACTCCAGTCAATCAGGACTGGATGCGTAGGACTACAAAAGGCAGTTCGCTGACCAAGGAGAGAAGTGGGAGTTTAAGCAGTTAGCGAAAAGACGGCACAGCAGCAACATTTCTTCTTTGAACATGAATCAGTTTTTGATTTTCCACGCCCAACTTTGTGCTATATCAGCTCTCGACTTGTCACCTCTTGAACAGCCTAGTTCATTTATGTTAACGTCGCTCCTCTGGATGACATCAGCCACAACTCTGCCTCGTAATGAATTGTATATTTTCTTTTAAACTCAATCTCTTCCTATTAGTTTATAATGGCTTCCAACTGCATAGTTATGGCACCTCGTTCTCATATTTTGTGTTGCTCCATCATATATATATGCGTGTGTGTATATTATGTAGGCATGTGTATACATACATACACACATACATACATGCACATATATATATATATATGTATATATACATAAATACATACATACATATATATATATAATATAAATAATATATACATATATTCATATAAATATATAAATATATATATAAATAAGTATATAAATATATTCGTATATCCATACATATATGTACATACCTACATCTATATGTATACATACATGCATATATGGGTACAGGACATCAAAAAAACGTTAAACACAATGAGAAACGAAAACATAAAAACGAAAACATAAAAACGAAAACAGAAAACGAACTTTTTTCGAACAACGAAAAAAACAAACAGAGAAACGAGACATGCAACATAAAGAGTATACTCCTTCATCAGTTGTCCCTGTTCCATCTACTCCGCGAATCGAAGGCAAGGACAATACGCGACTTCGTTGAAACAGTCCTTCCCGCAAAGCAAAACAAATAAAAATTTGGGATTTTTTGCGGAGGGTGAAAGTGTTAACGAGAACAGGACAGTGAGAACAAGACAGTAAAAACAAACGGTACGGGCTGTTGAGCCAAGACGATAGAAAAATTATTATGAACGCTTGGTAGACGAGCCATGAGAGAAGAGACAGAAAAAGCACATCTTTTCTTTATATATATATATATATATATATATATATATATATATATATATATATATATATATATATATATATATATATATATATATATATATATATATATATATATATATATATATATATATATATATATATATATATATATATATATATATATATATATATATATATATATATATATATATATATATATATATATATCTATATATATATATATATATATATATATATATATATATATATATATATACATATATATATATATATATACATATATATATATATATATATATATATATATATATATATATCATATATATATATATATATATATATATATATATATATATATATATATATATATATATATATATATATATATATATATATATATATATATATATATATATATATATATAGGCGTGGTTGTGTGGTAAGAAGCATGGTATCTTGGGTAAGTGTCTTTTGCTATAGCCTCGTGCCGACCAAAGCCTTGTGAGTGGATTTGGTAGACAGAAACTGAAAGAAACCCGTCGTATATATATATATATATATATATATGTGTGTGTGTGTATATATATGTATGTATGTATGTATGTATGTTTATATATATATATATGTGTGTGTGTGTGTGTGTGTTTGTCTGTGTTTTTCCCCCACCCATTACTGCTTGACAACTGGTGTTGGTGTGTTTACGTCCCCGGAACTTAGCGATTCGGCAAAAGACACCAATAGAATAAGTACTAGGCTTTAAAATATGTTATGAGGTCGATTTGCTCGAATGAAACCCTTCAAGGTGGTGCTCCAGAATGGCCGCAGTCAAATGACTGAAACAACTAAAAAAAATAGAAGGACACATACACACATACATACATATATATATATATATATATTAAATATTTCTCAGTATGACCATAAAAAGCTTTTGCTTTGATAAAATAAATATCCTCTTTCTATTTGTGAGTTACTTGTCACAGGGGTATTCAGAAACTTGATTCCACCCGGTCGTCTGTAAAGCCTTGGTTGCAAATTCAAAAATATAAAACAGCTAAAATAATTCGAATGAATGAAGAACATGAAATTGAAAGTCTCTCTCTCTCTCTCTCTCTCTCTCTCTCTCTCTCTCTCTACTCTCTCTCTCTCTTTCTTTCTATACACATATGTGTGTATGTGTGTGTGTGTGTGTGTGTGTGTGTGTGTGTGGGTGTGTGTGTGTATTGTATCTCCACCTAATTAGGAAATTTCAATTGATTAAAAATATTTTGCCTACGTCATTGAGCTCATATTCATCTTGCAAGCAAGATGAATCTGTACTGAATGACGTACGCAAAAATGTCAATAAATATTTATCATACTTATTATATAGGAGCAGACATGGTTATGCACTTAAGAAGCTCGCTTTGTAACCACGCGGTGTAAGGTTCAATCCCACTGCGCGGCACCTTGAGCAAGTGTCTTCTACTATAGCCTCAGAGCAACCAATGTTTTGTGAGTGAATGTGGTAGACGGAAACTGTGTTGAAGCCCAACGTGTGTGTGTGTGTGTCCCGAAACCGTTTAACTCGGGTTCGTTCACATTCCCACTATTTAGTGATTTGGCAAAAGGGACCGAGGTTTAAAAATAAATACCGAGACTAATTTGTTCGTCTCTAAACCCTCCAAAGTGGTGCTATAGCATGGCCGCAGTCTAATGACTGAAACGAATAAAAGATGTTTTTTTTTTAATGAAAGATGCTTGCAGAGATTATCTTGTTAATAAAATGGCTTTCATATTTGGGTTTACAGCAGTTTCGTTACGAAAGTTGTTTTGCAACTATGAAATTCGTATTTGGTTTTCGGTACCAATACCATATTTCTCGTACCGATCTCAGAAGCTCCGAAAGTCATGGCTAGGACACACACACACACACACACATAGTTATAATTTTCTTTCGAAACACAGACAGCGTAAGAATGCTCAAGTCGAACCTGAGGCGTTAGATAGGTATAATGGATACAATAGAAAAAGTTCAAATCAGGCAAACTACAGTTAACATATGAATACGGATTAATTAAGATAAAAATAAAAATTGTCCAAGCTGAAACATATATTGATATATTAGAAATATAAAAATATAAAAATAAGAAAATATATGAATACTAAAAATATACATGGACATATAAATATAAGGATATATAAACATGATAATAATGGAATATGGATAAAAACTTATTTTAATTAAAATATGGTATAGAGAAAATAATAGGCATTAAAAAGGGTTTTGGGTTACATGTTAGAAGAAAATAAAATATTCCAACGATCGTTTCTAGGGTTCATTCAGTTCTTTGGGTAAAGAACTGAACGCATATCTAGCGTAAACATCATTTTTCCCTGATGAAGGAAACATTCTCCGAAAATGAATCTGAAGATTCATTTGTTATTTGGACGAATGAACTCCAGAAACGATTGGTGGAATACTTTTTCTTCTAGCATGTAACTCAAAACTCTTTTTAATGCCTATTATTTTCTCTATACCATATTTTAATTCTTAAAGGAAAACGTTTTTATCTATATTCCATTATTATTATGTTTATATATCCATATATTTATATATCCATGTATATTTTTAGTATTCATATATTTTCTTATTTTTATCTTAATTAAACCCGTATTTATATGTGTTAACCGTAGTTTGCCTGATTTTAACTTTTTCTATTGTATCAATTATGTGTGTGTGTGTGTGTACGTATGTATATATATATATATATATATATATATATATATATATATATATATATATATATATATATATACACGTATATATTTATGTGTGTGTGTCTTTGTGTTTGTGTTTGCGCCCCCGTAACTTAGCGGTTCGGCAACAAACACCGACAAAATAAATATTAGGCTAACAAAAAATAAGTCCTGGGGTCGATTTGATCAATTAAAACCTCTTAAGGCGGTGCTCCAGCATGGTCGCAGTCAAATGACTGAAACCTGTAAAACAATAAAGCAATATATTATATTATATTCCATTTGATTTTTAACCTTGGGCCTTACAAACTCGTCCACGGGTATCGGTTATCAGATGCTATCAACCAACGAAAATGGATTGTTTCACTGACGATATATTTGAAAATCTGTAACTATCCGTGGAGTTTATATAAACGTTATCATGGAGAATAGAGTGAGCAATTCGTTTCATTGCATAATATTATGATTGTTCCGCCAACGTTTCACCGGAAGAATTATTGCTGGAATATCATTATATGATATATGAAATAAAACATTGTTTCTGTATTATTTCAGCAACACCGGAAAATGTCAACTCTTTGAGAATATGTATAAATCGACTTGCTGAACGAACCCTAATTTCACAAAATATATGCCTGTTGTTGAAGATACTCAAATCATTTCATTGGCATATCAATAGTTAAAACAAAAGACAAATACACATTCTCCTTGTCACACAAACACACACACACACACACACACACACACACACACACACACTTAAATGTATATGTATATATACAGTCACACATTTGTACATACATACATACATACATACATACATACATACATACATACATACATATACGCATGTGCGTCTGTTTGTGTATATGTGTGTGTTTTCCGAATGCAGAAATTGCAATGATTCTGGGACGAATGTTCGCTGATGAAATGGGATTTTCCACGTCTGTATTTTCCCTTACTGTCAGATGCTGTACGCCTTTACTATTACTCCGAATTTTCATTTCTAATGTACGTATTTAATATGGCAAGCATTAAAAATATAATTAGAAATATTTATATGCGTAGGAAGAGAGAACGAAAACTTAGTGACTAATATTATTCTAATAAATTCAGCGAGTATAGGAGACAACTCTAAACATGTTTGGGTCATATTAGACCTCATCAGCAAAGAATAGATTTACGCCGTTGATGAATCACTATGTAAATGATATAACAATGTACGTGAGTAAACGTACAAACTGAACACGTTAAACAAAAATTAACTGAGGTTAATTACTCAAATGTAACCGAGTCATTGACTCGTACGTAGTTAATCAACCAGATGGAAATGGTAGTTAAATTTTTCAGCTCACAACTCACCGTCTTTGATGAGAACAAACTGGATAATGCGGTTCTTGGTTCCCTGCACATAGGAAATAGATGGCTAGACAGCTTTATTAGTGCTGACCTGGTGCTAAATAACAAAAATAACAACAAATCAGATATATTTCGAAATTGTATAAAGGTTGATTGTGCTGTGGAATTCACAAATAAACTGGATTGAAAGGATGAATTCATTTTCTATATCACCTTGGTTCTCTCCACCATCTCTCTTCTTTCTCATTCTGACGGCATTTTTAATAAGTCCAGTGATTAACTCTTTACTGAAAAAGACTTAAGAATGTAGGAGTACCCTCGATACAAATGAAACAATAGCTTCAACCGGAACCATAACCGGATTTGACTCAACGCGAGCTTATCTTCTAATTTACAGAGTTCGTTTTGAGAGTGATAAATATGGCCGTAGGAGTTTTGATGCGGAACAAGGTCATTGCATGTTAATTAAAAATTCTTTCATCATTAAACAGAAAGAGATTTCACGTTGGAACGTCATTAAACACGAGAGAATTTACATTGTATATAGAACATCGACGTCATCTTTTTTCCTTCGCCTACTCGCTCTTCCGCTTCCCGCTTTTATTTCCTTACAACTGCACCCTTTCTCCCTTTTCACTTTCCCAGTTTCTCCCACTTCTACTTTCCATTTGCGTTTCTTTCTTCTCACTCAATTTTCTCCTCTTTTCTCTCTCCTCTTACCTTCATAATCCTGCCCCCTTTTTATAACCTTACTCCTAACACTTTTCCCCTTGACCTCCTTCTTTATCATTCTCGTCCTCTACTTCACCACCACCACCACCATTACTACTACTACTACTACTACTACTACTACTACTACTACTACTACTACTACTACTACTGCCGCTGCTGCTGGTGCTGTGATTCAGGTTACTATTAGCTATAAACTAGCAGTAATTTTAATATATACACCCATTTCCTTCCCATAGTCGAGAATATATGCTGTGATACTAGTCATCAGCTTTCTTCGTTACATCTTTAACTGTCTCACAGGAATTCTATGCATGGAGCTCTTAGAAACATCAGCCAGATCAATCACGATGTATAATGTAGTCTGAGATAGATTATGTCCAAAACAAAGATGGGATGGCAATCGCTGGAATATTTTGATGTATCTGCTGGATCAGCTTTGAACTGAACCTGAACGACAACAGCAGCAGCAATAACTCCCTTCGTTCTGCTAAACACTGCACAACTTTTGCCGTTTCAGGTGCATTTGAAGCTCTCAATTTTCCAGTGTCTCTCTTTCGGCCATTGACCTCCAAAAGATTATATTGAACTCATTTCATCCATCATTCTTCTCCACTAACATGCAGAGCACACTAGAAAGACTTTCTTCACAGGACTAATGTCTCAGTCTTCGCTACACTCATTCTCATCCCTGTCTTACCGCACTCGGCAGCGAACCTATATAGTGCATGCTGGAGAGAATGCACTATACTATATGCCAAGAAGCAGCATGTCGACTGCAAATATCAGCTAGCCGATCCTTTACCCACCTATTGCAATACCACTTCCACAACTGCTGCACATGTCAATCCACTTCAGAAAATTATAAAAGGATCTAAAAAGGTTATTGGCTCGGAAACTTTTAACTCCTTCAGCGAAAACATTTAAAGAAAATTAGGAAGAAATCGTCGTTGCTAAGTAGGAGAAACCAGTAACATAAATATAAGACTACATATAAATTCTAAATGTTTTTTTTTTTTGTTTTTTTACTTTTTTTTTAATGGCTTGGAGGATATAGAGCAAAATCCATTACTTTCCCAGATCACCACTGACTGGTTAGAGAAGAGGAGAGAAACAACGGTTGATGGGTTGCTGCAGTCGGAAGCAACGGAATAGTCTCTGCTAAACGTATTAAGAAGCAGATGTTGATGTTAAAGAGAATAACAGATTCGATCTATAACACATTGGTTTCAAAGTAATGGTGATAAGCTACAATGGTAGCAGAGTAAAGTCTATTTGGGAAATTGGTAAATAAGAAAAATAGTCATCTTGAAGCAGTTGATATAGAAGTTCGAACACCGGAAAATTATTTCTCATTTAAATAAGATAAAAAATAACGAAGACGGAGAGCTTCTTACAATGTGAAAGGGTAAGTTAAATATCCTTTATGTGTTTCAGGCGCAAGGTCCATCGTCAAAAATGTCTTCATTCGCATTGTAATAAGCTTTCTGTGTTTATTATATATTTTACTTCTGTATCACATTGCTTCTTGCAAACTACAACGCTCTTCATGCATGCTTAACTTTGTACGAGTGTAAGTCAAAAAGTAATGCCATTTTGTTTAGGACAAGTATAATTACCAACAGAGGAACATGTATCATACATCAAAATGAAGCTGGTCCTCTCTGGATCACATCCCTACTATTCAACATAGTCACTATTTCTCTCAATAGCAATGTTCCACCTTCGAATGAGAGCATGCATCCCTGCCCCGTAAAATTCTGCTGATTGTTCTTTGAGGCACTTCTTCACTACAGTTTTCACTTCCTCGTCACTGGAATAACGTTTGCCTCTCAAACACTCTTTCCTGGGGCCGAAGAGATGATAGCCCTGTGACGAAGAAGTGAAAACTGTAGTGAAGAAGTGGCTCAAAGAACAGTCAACAGAATTTTGTGGAGCAGGGATACATGTTCTCATTCGAAGGTAGAACATTACTATTGAAACAAACGGTGACTATGTTGAGTAGTAGGGATGTGATCCACAGAGAACCAGCTTCCTTTTGATGTATGATACATGTTCCTGTGTTGGTAATTATACCTCTCCTAAACAAAATGGCATTACTTTTTGACTCACCTTCGTATTATATAGATAGGCATCTTTTCATTGCCAACCACAATATAAATCATTCTTTTTACTCTGGTAGAACGAAAATGAAAGTAGACAGAAAAATTATTCTTAGGCCAAATGGTATTTTTTAAATAAAATTTTGGAACTAAATAAAAAATTGAAAAAATTAAGAAATGTTAGGACCTAGCTAGAGAAAAGAGATTGCAGAACACAAATGTCACAATTGTTCTTGTAGTAATTGGGGAACTCGGCTCAATGCCCAAACTGGTGCATTAGAGGTTAAAAAATATTAGAACTAGGATTACATTGTCCACCAGAAGCAAAGTGCCATACTGTATTCTGGGAGAATCCTAATATTATGATTCGCGGAAACCTATTACAAAACCTTCGGATAACACCTCTCCTAACTAAATTTTAATAACAACAACTGTAGTAATAATAACATATGTTATTGGCCGCAAAGACCGAAAATATTAAGGACAACACAATAAACAAATACAGAAAAGTTTCACATAAAATCGAATTAAAAATCGGTAATAACACTGATAACAAAAACAATAAAGGTAACTGCAAAATCTAAACAATTGAAATTCTCCAACAGAAGGAAACGGAACCCAGGAGCGACCAAGGAACCCTATAGATCCCGAGTTACTTTGATCACCAGGAGTACCATGACAAGTACTTCTCTTTCTTCTGCACTTTTCAATCTGCAGGCGCATGCTTAGAGTAAGTTCGTTTGCTCGGCCATTCGCGCTATTCATCCATATTTTTACAGGGGTGAGACGCACATCCTTCTCTACCTTAACCTTCCTTTCTAAACGGAACTTGGAAAAGTTGATGAGATCTTAACCGAGAAGGAAAATATTTGTCTCCAATCCTTTCAGCCTCGTCCAACGCACAACCTCTTTCACCATAGCCAGCTGATAGAAAAACTGAACGCCCTTCTCGACCAAAGGAAGGCGGCGGAACGATATTCACGATGAAGTCAGCTGATAGCCGAATCTGTCCTACACGTGGTAGTCACCAATGCTCGGGCACTTTTCGAGCGCCGACTGGATGGTTTCGTCGCTCATCGAGCATCTCAGGCAGGCGCAGTTGACGACACTGCTATGCTTATAGAATTTATCTCCAGCTTGCAATGTTTTCGGTTCATTTCTAGGTGAGACTGGTCATCTGCTCGTCGCCTCCTCCTAGTTTTTATCCACCTGGGGATTTGGGTCAGTCTGTCCAGCGCACCACGATGTTGTTAGCCGGTTTGGATCTCCATCTCCAGGCGCCGAGTTGCAGTCTCTACGACTTACCTTGGTTAATTTTTACTCCTGTCATCGCCTCGTACTTCTTTAGAGCAGTGCTGAACTTTTTGATGTGTTTGGTATCCGATACTATTACGGTACCACTGTCCGTCTATGCAAACACGTATCTTCTGCGTCCTACTTCTTGCGGGATGCTTCATCGAATCCTCTAACTTCTTCAGTAATGACTGTAGAGTAAGTACATATAGATGAACAGAACACACAACACTGACAGATGATCATTCACTCTGACCACTGAGAAAATGTCGCTGTGCATTGAAGTGATTCAGCTTCTGTAGACGGGACCTAAACTAGCCAACTTTTGAACACCACTCAAATATTGATGGTCGAATAATAAAAAAATAATAATAATAATAATAATAATAATAATAAATAAATAAATAATCTTTTCGGATCTTTTTTAAAACGGGGGCCACATTTTTCATTAATGTTTTACGTAGTGTTTTTGGTACCGAAAGACTTTCAAACTTCGTATACTTATCTATTTTGTGTTATAGAACAGAAAAATATTTTTGTATTCGAATTTATTTCATGTAAAAAATTGTCTTATTTCGATAATTTCAACCAATCACTGACAAGTATTCAGTTGTTTACATTTACTCCTTTGGCTCATTAAGCGATGTAAAGCGTATTTAATCTCCATACCTTCGTTTTATTTGCTTTTTTCATTTTAAATTTGCTTTAACCCTAACCCTAACCCTAACCCTAGGGTTAGGGTTAGGGTTAGAGTTAGGGTTAGGGTTAGAGTTAGGGTTAGGGTTAGGGTAAATTGTTTCAGAATCGTTTGTTTATGTAGTCGGCACTTAATGTATATCGGCTGAATGGACGTCAGTGATTGGTTGAAATTACAGAAATACGACAACTTTAACATGGAATAATTTATGGATTTCTTTTTTTTTTTAAGAAGACTAAGAGAAAAAGATGTTTTATATGACACATTCTACCAGTGTTCCAAGTTTCAAAGTGTTTCGTTAATGAAAAATGTGGCCCCCGTTTTAAAAAAGATCCATCTTTTCTACTATAGGTACAAAGCCTGAAATTTGGGGGAGAGGATAGTCGATTACATCGACCCCAGTACACAACTGGTACTTAATTTATCGACTCCGAAAGGATGAAAGGCAAAGTCGACATCAGTGGATTTTTATCTCGGAACGTAAAGATGGACGAAATACCGCAAAGCATTTGGCCAGCGTGTTAACAATTCTATCAGCTTCCATAACAACAACAACAGGTATATATATTTACACACATGCATGTGTGTGTGAGTACATATATACTGCTAAGACTCACAAATATTTAATTTCAAAGTGATTCGAATGCATTATTTGTAATGAAACCTTGCGTTTTTTTAATATTAATTTTAGTTTCCCTAACAGACAAAATGACTTGTGATGTATGATTACAATCTCCGCGGGAAATTTATAATCATAAAACTGGAGTAACGAAGTAGAAAGTCGTAAACGTCTAGGTTCAACGACCTATTTATATTGAAATGTCAGATATTTGGTTTAGCAACCTATTTATGATAAAAATAGAATAGTTTTCCTCGTAAACATGATGTTCTTGGTATCAGTATCACTAATCGGCATAATTCTCTTTCTGAATCCCAAGACTTTTGGAGTAGCAGCTTAAATATCGATGGATAAAAATTCAACTGCGTCTAAATGTACGAATTTGCAATAGGATTTAAGTACGTCATTAAAACATTTGAATTACCGAAGTACTATTATTCCATAAAAATAGGCTGGTTGTTTATCTGATACTAGTCTACTCCAAAATATGTTTACTAATACTACCAAACTCACTCGAAACATTATTTATCGATGTACACTCCAGGTTTGTTGAGAAATTATCTTTATGGTCGTTGAAAGTAATATAGAAACTACGATAAGCTAAATATATATTTTGACGGAATATATTTGAGCTGCATGGTTACTAAATGCTTAACAAGTTTACCTCGCAATCGTGAAGTCACGGGTTCGATCCATTGCATGACATCTTCAGCAAGTGTCTCTTATCACAACCTCGGATAAAACTAAGTTTTGTGAGTGAAATTGGATAAACTGAAACTGTGTGGACGCTCACTGGATATATTCTTTTACTTGTTTCAGTCATTTGACTGCGACCATGCTGGAACACCGCCTTAAATTTTTTTTTCTAATAGAAGAAATCGACCCCTGGACTAACTCTTTGTAAGCCTAGTACTTATTCTCTCGGTCTCTTTGCCAAATCGCTAAGTTACGGGGACATAAATACACCAACGTCGGTTGTCAAGCGATGGTGGGGGACAAACACAGGCACAAAGACATTCACTCATATATCTATACATATATACGACGGGCTTCTTTCAGTTTCCGTCTACCAAATCCTCTCACAAGGCTTTGGTCGGTCTGAGGTTATAGTAGAAGACACTTGCCTAAGCTGCTATGCAGTGGAACTGAACCCAGAACCATGTGGTTGGGAAGTAAGCTTCTTACCACACAGTCATTTTCGCGTCTATGACAACAGTCATTTTACAGATTCAACCTCGTCACGCTGTGTCATGCTGATTTCGCGTGAAAATTACACTAAAGATACATACATTTTGGGAATACTCAGCCACTTTAATGCTAGTTCAGTAAACAAATGTTTCAATTGAGTAACCGAATACTCATCGCCGAAAGCGACGGAGATCTATTGCTTAAGTTCTGACGTTTAATTTATATTTAGCTGTTATTTCCTTCTCTTCTAACTTGGTGACGTCGTGTGAGTTGTTTCGTTATAGCTATTTATGATATTGTTCGTAAGGAGTGTATGGTATGTACGTCTGTCTGTTTCATAAAGGTTTGTGATTTTGTTTCACAAACCGTGAAGGCTTGCGAAATCGTTATTCAAAATGTCATTAAAAAACACAATCGGTAAACTTCTTAGATTTTAACTTTTAATAATATTAAAAATGTCAGATCTAATAAATTATTTTGTAGATATGCCCTAGATATATTATATTGTAAATAGTTCATCATTATTACCTTTGTCGAAGAAAAAGTTTTTCATTGCATTCTTTTTTCGCAGGTCTTCAGTTTTTACCTTGATTATATTTCATGCACAATTTTCTGGAAAGTATTGGCAAATTTTTCTAAGCTTGTGAGCGCTGCAGTCTCAGCCTTTATTTGTTTGTATATAGTACTCAACAAATAACAAGCAGTAGGTAATTAGTAAAATCCTATACTTAAGAGTTAGATTTTAAAATGTAACTTACTCTCTACGACTTGTTAGAAATAGTTGTTGCAATCCCAGAAATCATATCTTACAATCTTAAAACAGGAAAGATATTTTGGACAATGTTGTAGTAGTAGTAGTAGTAGTAGTAGTAGTAGTAGTAGTAGTAGTAGTAGTAGTAGTAGTATAGAGGTATGTACTGTAACAGCGCGTCGCTGCTTCCTCCGTTTGTTGGTGACTCCCTACTCCTGGCAGATGACACCTTTGCAACACTCAGACAACAACCCACCAACCCATGAATCCGTCTACTCTTCGACATGCTGGTCACCACACAGCACAATGCAGTCTGTGATAATACAAAAATTCGGAATGCTCATAGCTGGTATAGCTTTTATAATAGATCTGTTGAATTAAGGCTAACCGGAGGGTGGAGGTGGGGGCTATAAAGCAAGATACGAACATATACTTCAAAAAGAATGCACTCGATTCGTTGGTTCCAAGTACGTATGTTTGATTTATTTTTCACACTATTATACCGCTGACAGTGCTAACAGACCATTTACATTTTTATTTGTTTCAGCCATTGGAATGCTAGAGCACCGCCTTAATGTCTAACAAATCAGCCTCAATACATTTTTTTTTATTTCGGTAAATAGCTGCTATTTATTTAATTGGACTCTTTTGCCGAACCGTTACGTCACGGAGACGTAGAGGAAGCAACACCTATTGTCAAGTAGTGGAGTGACAGATGCTAACACAAAGGCACAAACACATGTATGTATGTATGTATGTATGTATGTATGTATGTATGTATGTATGTATGTATATATATGTATGTATACACATATACAAACATTTATACATACATACATACCTGCTGGGTTCGGCTGCTCTGCATTGACAAGGGGCAATACCCCGAAACTAGTCTGCAGATGCCAAACCAGTAAGGGGAAGCTGCTGACCTCCCCTGTTCGAATGTTATAAAGGACACAAGTTCGTGTGGCACATAGCTAGCTAGCGGCGATGGCCTCTTGGAGCTAATCAACGGCAGCATTCGTCCTATTTTTTGGCGATAACTATTAATATCCAGTACCGCTGCCGTAGTCTCCTTTAGAGAGACTTAGAAATATTAATATCTCATATATATATATATATATATGATTATAAATGGTTTTACCGATAAAGGTTTTTTCATACTGAACTACTTGGCAAAATTGTTAATGTATTAATTTTATTACTAATTGACCATTCCCTGCCCTATATCTGTATATTTTATATTGATGCCTCTAACTGGATGGTTAAACCGTAACCCTTCATACGGGACTTTATTATACGGAACTATTTGTGACGCACATAGAATAGATTCTTTGGAGTGAAGTGTTTGAACTCACTAGCCGATAAATTTCGTAAGTGCCTTCCTCACGTGGTTTTGATGTCGCATGGTCAAAATTCACATGAGTTTTTATTAGACACTTTCAAATTTATTCGAATATTGTGGCTGAAGATCGGAATGGAGTAACTTCATACTCTTAATCGTGAAACGTCGTACCCAATTAACTAAAGGCAGGTTTGTTTTTGCTTTTCTCTTCTGTTTCTTGTTCTGTGTGTGCCATAAATATCGCCATCCGTTAGAGAAAAAATTTGTAGTTTGGAATCAGTAGTTCTTTGACTGCTATTTCTAAATTCTCAGTATATTGGAGAAGCAACTCATGCTAATCCCTGTATATTTATGATTATAAATGGTATATACATATATACACACACACACACACACACACACACATATATATATATATATATATATATATATATATATATATATATATATATATATATATATATATATATATATATATATACATATATATATATATATATATATATATATATATATATATATATATATATATATATACATATATATATATATATATATATATATATATATATATATATATATATATATACATATATATATATATATATATATATATATATATATATATATATATATATATATATATATATATATATATATATATATATATATATATATATATATATATATATTCTTTTACTTGTTTTAGTCATTTGACTGTCGCCATGCTGGAACACCATCTTAACGTGTTCTTTAGTCGAGGAAATCGACTCCAGGACTTATTCTTTGTAAGCTTAGAACTTATTCTATCAGTCACTTTTGCCGAACCGCTAGGTTACGGGGACGTAAACACACCAACATCGGTGTATCAAGTGATAGTGTGGGTAGGGACAAACACAGACACGCACATAAATATATACAGTAACCAGAAACGTTCTCTGTGGCGCCACTAGAAGCCACTTGATGCAACCCTCTGGCATCAGTCCACCGACCGGCATTGTCTAGTGACGTCATATTGCCACTTGCTGCGTCTTTGTTTTGCAGTGTTTCTCCGGTGTTCGTCGATTTTTGAGATGGCTGAAACGAAGGAACAACGTGAAATACTGTTTTCTGCTGTGGAAAACGGTGTCCGAAAGAGTTGTCATGTTCCAAACAGTTTACAAGGACGCTGCCATGAGTAAAACACAAGTTTACGAGTAGTTTTCACGCTTTAGGAATGGTCACTTGTTGCTTGAAGACCAACCTCGTTCAGGGCATCTGTCGACCTCCCTAACGGATGAAAACATGAACTGATCTTGGAGAACCATCACCGATCAGTTGACGAACTTGCTGATATGACTGGTGTATCTTGGAGCTCTTGCCAACGAATCTTGGGCGAGGAATTGCAAATGAAAAGAGTCGCAGCAAAATTTGTGCCTCGCTTGCTCATGAAAGATCAAAAGAAGTCATGACTGAATGCGTGTCGTGAACTGAAAAAAACAGTTGGAAATTAATCCGGACATTTTTTCGAAGTTCATCACTGGTGACGAAAGTTGGTGCTACGAAATTTGCAGATGTGGAAAAGATGAAGGAAAAAACGACGGAGGCGTTAAATGACATCTTTCTGCGAAAGTTCCACCACTGCTTCGAACAGTGGGAAACGCATTTGGACCGCTGCATTGCTTCAAATGGAAAATACTTTGAAGGCGATAAAAGTGTAAACATGAAAAAGTAAGTGAATAAAATATTGCAAAATTCCGGTTTCTTTTGGGTACCCGCTCGTATGTATATATATATATATATATATATATATATATATATATATATATATTAGTGCTCTAACCACTAGGCCATGTGCCTCCACGATAAAAATAGCCTATGCCTATTAATTATACAAAATAATCCTTTCTACTATAGGCACAAGGCCTGAAATT